>NC_140961.1:104415631-104430631 GCF_056783735.1 Eptatretus burgeri | reverse complement strand
GCGTCTCAAGGCGAGCGGGAGCCGGGGGTATTAGAAATGTATATGTGTAATAATGTAGAGTCCATGGTCCAGGATGGAATCCCCGAGCAGGAAATGTTGATTGTGCAGGAACACGGACTCGCCCAACTGAACCCAGGGCCCAAGGTGGGTGCGGCAGCGGCCGCGGTGTATGACACCTCCCCCCCCCTCTCCACCAAGACCCTTCCCCAACCCCTGCCGAAACGGCTCACTTGAGTGCATCCGACATGGCCCAGCTATTCACCATGCTGGCACAAATGAATGCGGCAATGACAAATGAAATAAAAAACGAAATGAAAGGCATGAACGAAAAGATGGATACAAATACAAATGAAGTGAAAACGACGATGGATGCGAATACACAGCAAATGAGGGAAGAAACGAAAAAGCTGCGGGGTGAGACGCAGAACATGGGCCGATGCCTGCAGGCGGGCATGAAGGCCGTGAGCAGGGAACTTAAAATGGCGACTCCACGTGTCGGAACAAACGAGCTGGAAGGGGGTGCAACGGCTGACAGGCCCGCGGTGGAGGCGGGTAAGGAAAAAGTAATTCGGGAGACAAGAGACGAGGTGAAAGTAATTGGGAGGGAGAGAAAAGAACAATTAATACGGAAAGCAAGGATGAGGTACGCGGAGATCGTGAAAGAGCAAGGAGTGAAAAACAGGGAAGGACGGGAGCGACTTAAAGAGAAAGCAAGGTTGACCTACATAAAGATAAGAGAAAGACGCCAGAAAGAAGCAGAGACGAATAGACACGAGGAGACGACAGAAAGAATAAAATGTATAGAGACACGGGAGATAGAGGGTGAATTGGACAAGGTAAGTGACGCGCACACACACACGGAGGTAGTGGAGGACAATGGGGGTGAGCTCGCGGAGCGTGTAGAGACCCAGTGCGAGCACCTGGGTGGCCTCCTCCAGGAACGAGGGGAGGGAGTATGCCCCTTTGAGGCGGATCACGACCAGGTGAGTTCGGTCGTGCTTCGCGAGGTTGAGGGGACGGGTGCTGTGGACGGGTGCACGGAGAGCTTGGGGGGTGTAGAGGCCCCGGAGACCCTTGTGGGGACACAAATCCCCAGTGTGGTTGTCCCTGTGTGTGTGGTGCAAGGTGTGAGTGCGGCACCGTGTGTGGAAGCGACCCCGTGTGTGAGTGGTGTGGTGGCGATGGTGCCAGAGTGCGTGCTTCCCAGCACGCCGGGTGTGGATGGGGCACCGTGTGTGAGTGAGGCCGTGTGTGTGGGTGAGGCACCGCGGGTGAGTGCCCCCGCGTGTATGAGTGAGGCACGGAGTGTGAGTGAGGCACCGCGGGTTAGTGCCCCCGCGTGTGTGGGTGAGGCACCGTGTGTGGAAGAGACCGCGTGTGTGAGAGTCGCCGTGTGTGTGAGTGAGGCACCGCGGGTGTGTGCCCCCGCGTGTGTGAGTGAGGCACGGTGTGTGGATGAGGCACAGCGGTTGAGTTCCCCCGCGTGTATGAGTGAGGCACCGCGGGTGAGTGCCCCCGCGTGTGTGAGTGAGGCACGGTGTATGAGTGAGGCACCGCGGGTGAGTACCCCCGCGTGTGTAAGTAGTATGGTTTGTGTGAGTGGAGAGGCACCGTGCGTGAGTGAACGGCCGTGTGCAAGGTCGCTGTGTGCCAGGGAGACCGTGTGTGTGAGAGAGCGGTATGTGAGGGAGATGTCGGTTGGCATGCGGGAGCACGCAGCCGCGTCTCCCCGTGTGAATGTGATAGAGTGGACTGTGTGCGTCGTAACACGCAGGTGTGCGTGGGTTGAATGGCGACGACGGCGACATGGGAGGAACGAAAGCCGGGTAGCGGCTGCAGCTGTTTCGAGGACCGTGCCGGGTTCACCCAGCAGTGAGCACGCGGTTCGTGCTGTGCAACGCACGAGACCGCCACGTGCTCGCTTGCGAGAGTGAAGTCCCGGTCCGGAAACGCACGCGGTGGATTTGCCGATCCCGCGGACGGACAAAGTTTAGGCAGGTAAATGGATTTGGACCGGACGGGTTCTCCACGCGATCGTGTGTGTTCAGCTCCAACGGGCAAAGCACATGTGTTCGCGTGGGGAACCCCTCGAGACGTGTGGCTTGTGTTTTTTTTATGCGCACGGTGACGTCATGGCTGCACGTGGGGTTGGAATCCGGCAGGAGGGGTATCTCTGCCGGATGGTCCCGTCCAAGGAGGGATGAGGAACACGTGCAGCTGCATGACGTCACGGGCAGGTGCAAAGTGCGCGAGCTCTGAGTTGCCGCGCAGGTGCTGCGCATGGGAAAAAAAAAAAAAAGAACAAGCCTCACTTTCGGGTGTACAGGATTCCTGGGCAAGGGGTGAAAGACCCCCCTTACCTGGGCACAGGATGGAAACTAGTTAGGGGGAAGGGTTAGCTTAGTTAGACCGACTCCATGGGGCAGGGGTAAGTCCTCATGGAGTCCGTGGAATGGATTAGATAGAGGGATTGTAGCGAGATTTAGGTTGGGAAATAAAATGAATTTTTGAGTTAGGAGACAGTGACAGACTTGTGAATGTGTAGAGGGGACGTAGCTTAGCTACGTAGTGTTAAAAGGAACGTGCTGTAGTTTAAGGGACGACGTGGGAGCACGAGTTAGGTAGGGGATGTAGTTAGAAGGATGGCAGAGTTCGGTGGTGTGTGTGTTGAAGAGTTGGTGAGTTATGAGGTGAAGACATGATGAGTGAGTGAGGCCAGCGGGTCTGTGTGTATGGAGCAAATGGGGAATGCATGGTGCGATGAGTGATTGGGGGGAGGAGTGACTCCCGCCCAAGGGACCCCGGGGTCAGAGTAAAGTGAGTTAGCTGGGTTAGTCAAATTGAAAAATGGAGGTCGTTTTGCTGTTGGTGGGAATGTAGGCTTGAAACCCATTTGGAGGGGTGCAGGAGCCCTGTTGACGGGCTTGGGAGCGTGGCTGCGAAAGGTGAGTATCGCTGAGTGGGTACCCCGGGCACCAGGCTAGTCGGCCGCGGTAGGCCATGGGCCCATGGGGGGCCAGGATAGAGTAGTGGGCACGGGTGCGCCTGCTTGGTGCGGGGGCCCGGGGCGCCATTAGCCGCGTGGGCAGTGTTGTGGGCACGGGTGACCCTCGGAAAGGGGCCCGGGAGGCCGGCCTGCCGCGTGTGCGTTTCAGGGGAGGTGCCATGGGGGGCACTCCCCGGTGTTAGGGAGCTGGTAGGCTCGGAGGCAGTGTAGTGCCCGGGGGTGCCATAGCGGGAGATTCGGCAGAGGGTCGTGCCTGCCAAAGGGAGCCACGTGTCCCAGCCAGGAGACCGTGTGAGGGCACGGAGAGAAAATTGGGGGGCGAGGCCCGAAATTGTGAGGACACCAACACAGGCGACGGGAATCTGGGTTGTTAGAACCAATAGTTTAAGCGAGAGGCGCTTGTTGAAAGCCCCGGGGTAGTTTAAGAGTTAATGGTTAGGGTAGATTAGGAGATGTACCCCTCCGCACCATCCATCCCCTCGCTGTCGTTGTGGGCCGCTGGACCCACTTTGGGTTAAGATCGCCGAACTCTGGGAGGCCATTCTGAGGCTTGAGTTGGGCCTCGACACAGGACGCTAGCTCTCCCTTGTTCCCCTCTGGGAAGGGAACGTAGGGGTTGGGAGTAGGCTAGGTGACAGAATAGGTTAGCCGAACAAGGACGATAAAGGGGGTTAGGGGACGATTTATAGTGGGGAAGTAAAAATAAAAACAATAAAAAAATAAGTTGGGGCTAAATTGGGGTTTGACAAATTAAGGGAGTGGGTATGGACAGTGACAGGCAAAGGCGATAGGTGGGAGGGAGACAGGTAGGTAGGTCCGAGCCCGCCTTCCAAGTGGCCAGCACCACCGCACTCCCTCCACCAACCTCCACTGACGGCAAAAGCTGGCCAGCTTCATCTGCTGGCTGTGTTACTGCAAGGCGGAGGCCGGCCAACTTCATCGGCAGCTGTGTGCTGCAAGGCCTGTGCCGGCCAGTTCATCTGCCGGCTGTGTTTGCCTGCAGCGGCCTTCTTCTGCGGGCTGTGTTTGCCTGCTCACCTTTGCCATGCCATGCCCACTGCCCATGTTCACCAGCCCCGTTCAATTTTGCTTTGCCCCCCCCTGTTCATTTCCATGTGCGCCAAGATCAAGGCAACAGTTTGCAAGCTGCGAGAACTGCCCTGTTGGCAGCTACAACACGAGCCTGCAGTGGCAGCCCGTGCACCGTGTTTTGCGTCCATCCATTCATCCATTCATTCGTTGTGCTCATTGCGTGTGCCACTTGAGCTGGCACGGAGACTGCGTTTGTGCAGCCCATGCACCGTTGTGGTTCACTGCGTTCAGTTCGAAAGGGAAGGCCTTGGACTGCGTGTGAGCAGCCAGCCACGTTCCCTGTCACCTGCATTGTTTGAGCCAGAGACTGCATGCGGGCAGCCTGGCTCCCTGCTAACTGCTTTCTTTTTGCAGAGTTCAATGATCCTGGGCCATGGTTTAGTGTAAAATTTGTAAGTTAAGGTTAAGATGTACTGTAAATATGAGTGCGCCCCCGGCATGTATGTCCTAGCGCCGGCAATTTTATTTAAGTCGTCCGTATGAGTGAGTTTGTTTAGGTAGTTACGCAGCCCTCAGGTTATTTATTTTGGGGACACGAATACCATGAATGTCGCACTCAGGGATCCGTAGGTAAAATGTACTAGGGGAAAACTACACATGATGGCACACGAAAATTTGACGACTCGGGACGAGTCTGTAAAAAGGGGAGGGGGTAGTGTTGTGGTTACCAGATTCGCAAACCACCATTCAGGTCCCTCAGGTGAGGTATCTCGGTAAGTATATGTGTAGTTAGGCCCAAACCCGTTGTCTAGTGGGAATACATGTCATTTATGCGAGCTGCGACTCTTCAGGATAGCCGTTTTTCTTTCACTATCTTTATTTTGGACCAACCGCCATGATCACAACCACAACATCAACCACCGACCACAACCACCGCTTCACCACAACCGCCACGACCTTCACGTCACACCTCGCAACCGTAGCATCGCCACTGTTCTTGCCCCGCTGTGGGTACCGGTGTTGGACTCATGCAGAACGCGCGTCGAACAGCGTGTACAAAATCACGGATTTTGTGCTTCAAAAACGGATCAAAAACGACACACGCCCACTTTTTGCCGTCCAATCGGTGAGCGAGGGGCGAATTGGCCCCGCCCCCAGGGCGATCGATATATGCAAATTTGTGGATCAAAAAGCCTTCACGCCCACTTTTTCTCGGGCCAATGGGGAGCGAGGTGAAAGGTCAAAGGGAGGGGGTCAAAGGCGAAGTTACGGGGGGATAAAAGGACGGTGTTCGTCAGTCAGGAGAAGGAGAATGAGAACGAGAAGGAGTCAAAAAGGAGAACGGGAAAGAGAACGAAAACGAAAAGGAGAACGAGAACGAGAAGGAGTCGGAACGGAGGGGACGAGTGTGGAAGTCTGGAGCCCGAAGCCTGCGGTGGCTGGAGAAGCTGAAGAGAGTCGGACGAGGGGGTGCTCGCGTCGGTGCCAGGAGCTGCACGCCCGAGGGAGGCCGGCATATATATATATATCTATATATATGTATGTATATATATATATATATATATATATACATACATATATATAGATATATATATGTATGTATATATATATATATATATATATATATATATATATATGTATATATATACATATATATGTATGTATTTATGTATATATATACATATATATGTATGTATATATGTATATATACATATATATGTATATATACATATATATGTATATATACATATATATATATATATATATATATATATATATATATATACATATATATGTATATATATATATATATATATATATATATATACATATATATATTGTTGCGGTCTTCGCGCCCGCCGGCGTGCGAACGGCCACGTAACTCGAATCGCGGCACGTCGCCCACCGGACGGACAATCCAGTCGTGACCCTCTCGGACTAACGCCGGGAACCAGTCACGGGTGGACCTTTCGGTCTCACCGCGATCGAGCCAATCAGCCCCCGCGTGGGATAGGGTTGCTCGCCAAATTCGAACTACCGAAGTACCCACGCGGAGGGTAGACCGGGCGATCGCACCTCGCCGCAGGTCGACTTCGGACACGGGCCACTTAAGCGACCCGTTCCGTACTATCAGAATAACCGAGCGGTGTTATCGTCGACCTCGACGGTTCGATTAATTATCGGGCGTATTCAGCCCACTACCAACCCTTTACGTGAAGCAAGATGGGGATTCAATGGAGGAAAAGACGAAGCGAAGCGGGAGAACAGTTCAACAATAAAGCACATTTATTCGCGGCACACGGGAAGCACACAAATACAATTCCACCAAAAGCACACAAAAAAAGAAAACACAATTCCATTTACACAAAAAGCAAATATAAAAGTGAAAACACAGTGCAGAGCTAATACCGACTACCGAGCACACGGCAACACTTATACAATTCTACTTCACAGACGGCGCCGACAACACATACCCAAAACCAAGGAAAGAATACCCTCAAGAATGAGGCGGGCCTGAGGCCGAGACCGGGTCGCGCCTACCCGTCTGGTGACGAGACGCGGAGCGGCGATGGCCCCGCAACCCGCGGGCCTCGTGGACGGTGTCTGGTAGGGGGTGGGAACGGGGCCCCCTTGGTCGCACTATCTCAGCGCGGGGGGAAACAGGAGGGGGGTTGCTGATGCTCGGGGTATAGAGGATCTTTATTATCCCTGGTGTGCATCTCCACCTCGGCCAGGTCGCGCTGCCGGCCTCCCTCGGGCGTGCAGCTCCTGGCACCGACGCGAGCACCCCCTCGTCCGACTCTCTTCAGCTTCTCCAGCCACTGCAGGCTTCGGGCTCCAGACTTCCACACTCGTCCCCTCCGTTCCGACTCCTTCTCGTTCTCGTTCTCCTTTTTGGTGACTGACGAACACCGTCCTTTTATCCCCCCGTAACTTCGCCTTTGACCCCCTCCCTTTGACCTTTCACCTCGCTCCCCATTGGCCCGAGAAAAAGTGGGCGTGAAGGCTTTTTGATCCACAAATTTGCATATATCGATCGCCCTGGGGGCGGGGCCACCCGCCCCTCGCTCACCGATTGGACGGCAAAAAGTGGGCGTGTGTCGTTTTTGATCCGTTTTTGAAGCACAAAATCCGTGATTTTGTACACGCTGTTCGACGCGCGTTCTGCATGAGTCCAACACCGGTACCCACAGCGGGGCAAGAACGGTGGCGATGCTACGGTGGCGAGGTGTGACGGGAAGGTCGTGGCGGTTGTGGTGAAGCGGTGGTTGTGGTTGGTGGTTGATGTTGTGGTTGTGATCATGGCGGTTGGTCCAAAATAAAGATAGTAAAAGAAAAACAGCTATCCTGAAGAGTCGCAGCACGTATAAATGACATGTATTCCCACTAGACAACGGGTTTGGGCCTAAATACACATGCACTTACCGAGATACCTCACCTAAGGGACCTGAATGGTGGTTTGCGAATCTGGTAACCACAACACTACCCCCTTCCCTTTTTACAGACTCGTCCCGAGTCGTCAAATTTTCGTGTGCCATCATGTGTAGTTTTCCCCTAGTACACTTTACCTACGGATCCCTGAGTGCGACATTCATGGTATTCGTGTCCCCAAAATAAATAACCTAAGGGCTGCGTAACTATCTAAACAAACTCACTCACACGGACGACTTAAATAAAATTGCTGGCGCTAAGACAAACATGCCGGGGGCGCACTCATATGTACAGTACATCTTAACCTTAACTTACAAATTTTACACTAAACCATGGCCCAGGATCATTGAACTCTGCAAAAAGAAAGCAGTTAGCAGGGAGCCAGGCTGCCCGCATGCAGTCTCTGGCTCAAACAATGCAGGTGACAGGGAACGTGGCTGGCTGCTCACACGCAGTCCAAGGCCTTCCCTTTTGAACTGAACTCAGTGAACCACAACGGTGCTTGGGCTGCACAAACGCAGTCTCCGTGCCAGCTCAAGTGGCACACGCAATGAGCACAACGAATGGATGGGTGAACACAAACACGGTGCACGGGCCGCCACTGCAGGCCCGTGTTGTAGCTGCCAACAGGGCAGTTCTTGCAGCTTGCAAACTGTTGCCTTGCGGATCCTGGCGCACATGGAAATGAACAGGGGGGGGGGGCAAAGCAAAAATTGAACGGGGCTGGTGAACATGGGCAGTGGGCATGGCATGGCAAAGGTAGCAGGCAAACACAGCCCGCAGAAGAAGGCCGCTGCAGGCAAACACAGCCCGCAGATGAACTGGCCGGCACAGGCCTCGAAGAAAAACAGCCAGCAGATGAACTGGCCGGCACAGGCCTTGCAGCACACAGCTGCCGATGAAGTTGGCCGGCCTCCGCCTTGAAGAAAAACACGGCCAGCCGATGAAGTTGGCCAGCCTTTGCCGTTCAGTGGAGGTTGGTGGAGGGAGTGCGGTGGTGCTGGCCACTTGGAAGGCGGGCTCGGACCTACCTACCTGTCTCCCTCCCAACCTATCGCCTTTGCCTGTCACTGTACATACCCACTCCCTTAATTTGTCAAACCCCAATTTAGCCCCAACTTATTTTTTTGTTGTTTTTATTTTTACTCCCCCACTATAAATCGTCCCCTAACCCCCTTTATCGTCCTTGTTCGGCTAACCTATTCTGTCACCTAGCCTACTCCCAACCCCTACGTTCCCTTCCCGGAGGGGAATAAGGGAGAGCTAATGTCCTGTGCTGAGGCCCAACGAAGCCTCAGAATGGCCTCCCCAGAGTTCGGCGATCTTAACACCAAAGTGGGTCCAGCGGCCCACAACGACAGCGAGGGGATGGATGGTGCGGAGGGGTACATCTCCTAATCTACCCTAACCATTTAACTGTTAAACTACCCCGGGGCTTTCAACAAGCGCCTCTCGCTTAAACTATTGGTTCTAACAACCCAGATTCCCGTCGCCTGTGTTGGTGTCCTTACAATTTCGGGCCTCGCCCCCCAATTTTCTCTCCGTGCCCTCACACGGTCTCCTGGCTGGGACACGTGGCTCCCTTTGGCAGGCACGACCCTCTGCCGAATCTCCCGCTATGGCACCCCCGGGCACTACACTGCCTCCGAGCCTACCAGCTCCCTAACACCGGGGAGTGCCCCCCATGGCACCTCCCCTGAAACGCACACGTGGCAGGCCGGCCTCCCGGGCCCCTTTCCGAGGGTCACCCGTGCCCACAACACTGCCCACGCGGCTAATGGCGCCCTGGGCCCCCGCACCAAGCAGGCGCACCCGTGCCCACTACTCTATCCTGGCCCCCCATGGGCCCATGGCCTACCGCGGCCGACTAGCCTGGTGCCCGGGGTACCCACTCAGCGATACTCACCTTTCGCAGCCACGCTCCCAAGCCCGTCAACAGGGCTCCTGCACCCCTCCAAATGGGTCTCGAGCCTACTTTCCCACCAACAGCAAAACGACCTCCATTTTTCAATTTGACTAACCCAGCTAACTCACTTTACTCTGACCCCGGGGTCCCTTGGGCGGGAGTCACTCCTCCCCCCAATCACTCATCGCACCATGCATTCCCCATTCGCTCCATACACACAGACCCGCTGGCCTCACTCACTCAACAAGTGCTCACCTCACAACTCACCAACTCTTCAACACACACACACCGCTGAACTCTGCCATCCTTCTATCTGCATCCCCTAACTAACTCGTGCTCCCACGTCGTCCCTTAAACTACAGCACGTTCCTTTTAACACTACGTAGCTAAGCTACGTCCCCTCTACACATCCACAAGTCTGTCACTGTCTTCTAAATCCAAAAAATCATTTTATTTCCCAACCTAAAGCTCGCTACAATCCCTCTAACTAATCCATTCCACGGACTCCATGAGGACTTACCCCTGCCCCATGAAGTCGGTCTAACTAAGCTAACCCTTCCCCCTAACTAGTTTCCATCCTGTTCCCAGGTCAAGGGGGTCTTCCACCCCTTGCCCAGGAATCCTGTACACCCGAAAGTGAGGCTTGCTTTTCCTTTTTTTTTTTTTCATGCGCAGCACCTGCGCGGCAACTCAGAGCTCGCGCACTTTGCACCTGCCCGTGACGTCATGCAGCTGCACGTGTTCCTCGTCCCTCCTTGGACGGGACCATCCGGCAGAGATACCCCTCCTGCCGGATTCCAACCACACGTGCAGCCATGACGTCACCGTGCGCAAAAAAAAAACACAAGCCCTACGTCTCGAGGGGTTTCCCACGCGAACACATGTGCTCTGCCCGTTGGAGCTGAACACACACGATCGCGTGGAGAACCCGTCCGGTCCAAATCCATTTACCTGCCTAAACTTTGTCCGTCCGCGGGATCGGCAAATCCACCGCGTGTGTTTCCGGACCGGGACTTCACTCTCGCAAGCGAGCACGTGGCGGTCTCGTGCGTTGCACAGCACGGACCGCGTGCTCACTGCTGGGTGAACCCGGAACGGTCCCCGAAACAACTACAGCCGCTACTCGGCTTTCGTTTCTCCCATGTCTCCGTCGTCGCCTCCATTCCACCCACGCACACCTGCGTGTTACGACGCACACAGTCCACACCATCACATTCACACGGGGAGACGCGGCTGCGTGCTCCCGCATGCCAACCGACATCTCCCTCTCATACCGCTCTCTCACACACACGGTCTCCCTTGCACACAGCGACCTTGCACACGGCCGTTCACTCACGCATGCGGGGACACTCACCCGCGGTGCCTCATCCACACACCGTGCCTCACTCACACACGCGGGGGCACTAACCCGCGGTGCCTCATTCACACTCCGTGCCTCATCCACACACGCGGGGGCACTCACCCGCGGTACCTCACTCATACACACGGCGACACTCACACACGCGGTCTCTTCCACACACGGTGCCTCACCCACACACGCGGGGGCACTAACCCGCGGTGCCTCACTCACACTCCGTGCCTCATCCACACACGGCGTGCTGGGAAGCACGTAATCCGGCACCATCGCCACCACACCACTCACACGTGGTGCCTCACTCATACTGGCCGTTTCACTCACACACACGGCCTCACTCACACACGGTGCCCCATCCACACCCGGCGTGCTGGGAAGCACGCACTCTGGCACCATCGCCACCACACCACTCACACACGGGGTCGCTTCCACACACGGGGTCGCTTCCACACACGGTGCCGCACTCACACCTTGCACCACACACACAGGGACAACCACACTGGGGATTCGTGTCCCCACAAGGGTCTCCGGGGCCTCTATACCCCCCAAGCTCTCCGTGCACCTGTCCACAGCACTCGTCCCCTCAACCTCGCAAAGCACGACCGAACTCACCTGGTCGTGACTCGCCTCAAGGGGGCATACTCCCTCCCCTCGTTCCTGGAGGAGGCCATCCAGGTGCTCGCACTGGGTCTCTACCCAGTCCGCCAGCTCACCCCCATTATCCTCCACTACCTCCGTGTGTGTGTGTGCGTCACTTACCCCGTCTTCCTCGTGTAGTCTTTCCTCTATTGTTCCCTTCCCGGCTACCGTCACTGCCAACTCTTCACCCTTTACCTCTCTTGTCTCAACTATTATTTCTGTTGTCGTCACCTCGTGTCTCGTCTCACACGTTTTGGTCTCCCCATTTAATTTTTCCCTTTCGGTCATCGTCACGACCCTCGCCCAACACGTTCCACGAATTATTTTTTCACCCGCCTCCACCGCGGGCCTGTCAGCCGTTGTACCCCCTTCCAGCTCGTTTGCTCCCACACGTGAAGTCGCCATTCCCAGCTCCCTGGTCACGGCCTTCATGCCCGCCTGCAGGCTTCGGCCCATGTTCTGCGTCTCACCCCGCAGCTTTTTCATTTCTTCCCTCATTTGCTGTGTATTCGCATCCATCGTCGTTTTCACTTCATTTGTATTTGTATCCATCTTTTCGTTCATGCCTTTCATTCCGTTTTTCATTTCATTTGTGTATGTATCCATCTTTTCGTTCATTTGCTTGATCATTTTCGCTGTCATTTCCGCATACATTTTTGCAAGCATGGTGAATAGCTGGGCCATGTCGGGTGCGCTTGGGTGAGCCGTTTCGGCAGGGGTTGGGGAAGGGTTTTGGTGGAGAGGGGGAGGGGAGGTGTCATACACCGCGGCCGCTGCCGCACCCACCTCGGGCCCTGGGTTCAGTTGGGCGAGTCCGTGTTCCTGCACAATCAACATTTCCTGCTCGGGGATTCCATCCTGGACCATGGATTCTACACATTCTACATCCATTTCTAATACCCCCGGCTCCCGCTCGCCTTGAGACGCCATCTTGCTTCTCGTGAAGGGTTAATTTGCTCGCTCGTAATTTGGAGGGAATCGGGGGTCGCTTCTCTCACCCCTGGACCGATTCCCGTGAATTTAGCCGCAGACAGGAGAGCCCGTTTTCCTGTTCTCCGATACCAGTGCCGCGAGGAGGGCGATGGATTTGGATCGCACGACCTGACACCAGTGTTGCGGATTTCGCGCCCGCCGGCGTGCTGACGGCCACGTAACTCGAATCGCGGCACGTCGCCCACCGGACGGACAATCCAGTCGTGACCCTCTCGGACTAACGCCGGGAACCAGTCACGGGTGGACCTTTCGGTCTCACCGCGATCGAGCCAATCAGCCCCCGCGTGGGATAGGGTTGCTCGCCAAATTCGAACTACCTAAGTACCCACGCGGAGGGTAGACCGGGCGATCGCACCTCGCCGCAGGTCGACTTCGGACACGGGCCACTTAAGCGACCCGTTCCGTACTATCAGAATAACCGAGCGGTGTTATCGTCGACCTCGACGGTTCGATTAATTATCGGGCGTATTCAGCCCACTACCAACCCTTTACGTGAAGCAAGATGGGGATTCAATGGAGGAAAAGACGAAGCGAAGCGGGAGAACAGTTCAACAATAAAGCACATTTATTCGCGGCACACGGGAAGCACACAAATACAATTCCACCAAAAGCACACAAAAAAAAGAAAACACAATTCCATTTACACAAAAAGCAAATATAAAAGTGAAAACACAGTGCAGAGCTAATACCGACTACCGAGCACACGGCAACACTTATACAATTCTACTTCACAGACGGCGCCGACAACACATACCCAAAACCAAGGAAAGAATACCCTCAAGAATGAGGCGGGCCTGAGGCCGAGACCGGGTCGCGCCTACCCGTCTGGTGACGAGACGCGGAGCGGCGATGGCCCCGCAACCCGCGGGCCTCGTGGACGGTGTCTGGTAGGGGGTGGGAACGGGGCCCCCTTGGTCGCACTATCTCAGCGCGGGGGGAAACAGGAGGGGGGTTGCTGATGCTCGGGGTATAGAGGATCTTTATTATCCCTGGTGTGCGTCTCCACCTCGGCCAGGTCGCGCTGCCGGCCTCCCTCGGGCGTGCAGCTCCTGGCACCGACGCGAGCACCCCCTCGTCCGACTCTCTTCAGCTTCTCCAGCCACTGCAGGCTTCGGGCTCCAGACTTCCACACTCGTCCCCTCCGTTCCGACTCCTTCTCGTTCTCGTTCTCCTTTTTGGTGACTGACGAACACCGTCCTTTTATCCCCCCGTAACTTCGCCTTTGACCCCCTCCCTTTGACCTTTCACCTCGCTCCCCATTGGCCCGAGAAAAAGTGGGCGTGAAGGCTTTTTGATCCACAAATTTGCATATATCGATCGCCCTGGGGGCGGGGCCAATTCGCCCCTCGCTCACCGATTGGACGGCAAAAAGTGGGCGTGTGTCGTTTTTGATCCGTTTTTGAAGCACAAAATCCGTGATTTTGTACACGCTGTTCGACGCGCGTTCTGCATGAGTCCAACACCGGTACCCACAGCGGGGCAAGAACGGTAGCGATGCTACGGTGGCGAGGTGTGACGGGAAGGTCGTGGCGGTTGTGGTGAAGCGGTGGTTGTGGTTGGTGGTTGATGTTGTGGTTGTGATCATGGCGGTTGGTCCAAAATAAAGATAGTAAAAGAAAAACGGCTATCCTGAAGAGTCGCAGCACGTATAAATGACATGTATTCCCACTAGACAACGGGTTTGGGCCTAACTACACATGCACTTACCGAGATACCTCACCTAAGGGACCTGAATGGTGGTTTGCGAATCTGGTAACCACAACAATATATATATGTATATATACATATATATGTATATATACATATATATATATATATATATATATATATATATATATATATATATATATACATATATATATATATATATATATACATATATATATATATATATATATATATATATATATATATATATATATATATATATATATATATATATATATACACATGTATTGTTACGAATCTCCACCCGCCGGCGTGCGAACGACCGCGTCTAACCAATTGCGGTTGCTTCGCCCACCGAACGGACAATTCAGTCGTGACTTTCTGGAATAACGCCAAAGACGAGTCACGGGTGTGCTCCAAGCGCACACCACGGCCGAGTCAATATTTAGCCAGGGTCAATCGCCGAATTGTCAATATACCTAATTATTCGCGCGGGCAGACTACCGAGAGACTGTACCTCAACGAAGGCCTGCTTCGACACGAACCGCTTAAGCGGTTCGTTCCGTTCTAGGATAGCCGAGCGGTGTATTATCGCCAGGCCTTGTTCGACCTGATTCTATTATCGGCTATTTAAAAGCCCACTAAATTCCGAGAGCAAGATGGCCGCTCAATTAAGGGATAATGGCGCGACAAACAGGTTACATTCAAACAAGCACATTTATTATTTCCCACACGTATACAGTCATACAGGTATGGAATCAATGCAAAACACACACATGCAATTATACAGCCAAACACAATGCAAAGGAAAGAGCTAATACAGTCTATTTATTATGTACAGTCACTTATACAGTTCTCCTTGCGGACATGGCGCCACAACATTCAATCGAAAGCAAAGAAAAGCCCCAGGACAGACGAGGGGCACACTGGACCTCTTTGGGTCTTTATTGCATTGAGCCGTGTAGACCG
>NC_140961.1:104403131-104410631 GCF_056783735.1 Eptatretus burgeri | reverse complement strand
CAAGAACCAGGAACACCAAAAACAGCGTCAGGCGCTGTCATCAACCGCCGTTGCAACTGTCATCAGGATCTCTCACCAACTGTCATCAGGATCTCTCATCAACTGTTTCTACCTGTTTTGCTATGATTTCAATTATGTCGTTTTTTTACCTCATCCACCTCCTCTTTTACCTTCGTTAATTCCCGATGTGCCCCTTGTATTTCCCCCTCTCAGTCAGCTTCACTGTTTCTGTTTGTGTTTTCATTTCCCGTTCCTTTGTCCCTAACGTCTGTCACCTCCTCTACCCTCTTCATCAGTTCCTCGTGCAGGATTTTACATTCTTTTTTTAATTGCAGTCATCTCTGTTTGATTCCATCTGGGCGGCTCTTCGCTCCTTTATCGCCCATGTGTTCTTCTCAATTTTTTCCTTCAAGTCATTCTATCCTATCGTCAGTCCTTCTACCTCCTTCGTTATGTTCCCAATCTTTCCCATCAGTCTGGCCTCGCTCTCCCTCATCTCTTGTGTGTGTATATATATATATATATATATATATATATATATATATATATATATATATATATATATATATATATATATGTATATAAATGTATACATATATATATATATATATATATATATATATATATATATATATATATACATATACATATACATATATATATATATATATATATATATGTATATATATATATATATATATATATATATATATATATATATATATATATATATATGTATATAAATATACATGTGTATTTATACTGTATGTAAATATATATATATATATATATATATATATATATATATATATGTATATATATATATATATAAATTTTTTTTACAGTATCTCTTTATAAAACTGGTGTCAGAAGTGGGATATTGGGACCTGTGCTGTGCTTCATGCACCTCAAAATTCAGAGCTGTTTCGACAAAATTTTATTTAAATTTATTGGTGCAGACAATGTCGGACCAACATGGGCAGGTCCTGTTGGGCCATGTAGATGATGGAACTCTGGATAAGTTATTGATCCTGGACCCACATGAAGTCACAATGGAGGGTGAAGAGGAAGCAATCGAAGATGTGGAAAATAACTCCCACCTTCAGTCCCCGGAAAATGCAGTGCCGATAGTGCAGACGGCAGGTTATCACCACCAATGCAGTCCAAGAATGACACTGTGTTGTTCGTGAAACAACTAATGGCAGATATAAAAGTAATGGACCAAAACAACAGCAGCAAAATGGAAATGGTGGTCGTATGACAGCTTAGCTGCCAGGGTAGCTATCATTTCTTGAAGCGCGACTGTTTTGCTGATGCAGTGCCCCTCTACCAGTATGCACACTGGAACTGGTACTCATTTTGCCGACCTCGGAAGGATGACACGCTGAGTCAACCCTCTGGTGTATTAATTCAGCGGCCGACAGGGCTTTAACTCAGGACCCTAGGATCCCAAGCTGCCACCCAAACCACTGAGCCAACACCAGGCTAAAATGGAAATGATGGACCAAAATAACAGCAGCAGAATGGATATGATGAGCAGCAAAATGGATGTGATGGGCAGAGCAATGGTGGTGATACAAGAGGAGGTAAGGGAGTGCAGGATCAGTGTCCAGGCAGAGATGAGGGAGAGCGAGGCCAGACTGATGGGAAAGATTGAGAACATGACGAAGGAGGTAGAAGGACTGATGATAGGATAGAATGACTTGAAGGAACAAATTGAGAAGAACACATGGGCGATAAAGGAGCTAAGAGCCGCCCAAATGGAATCAAACAGAGATGACTGCAATTAAAAAAAAGAATGTAAAATCCTGCACGAGGAACTGATGAAGAGGGTAGAGGAGGTGACAGACGTTAGGGACAAAGGAACGGGAAATGAAAACACAAATAGAAACAGTGAAGCTGACTTAGAGGGGGAAATACAAGGGGCACATCGGGAATTAACGAAGGTAAAAGAGGAGGTGGATGAGGTAAAAAAAAACGACATAATTGAAATCATAGCAAAACAGGTAGAAACAGTTGATGAGAGATCCTGATGACAGTTGGTGAGAGATCCTGATGACAGTTGCAACGGCGGTTGATGACAGCTCCTGACAGCGCCTGACGCTGTTTTTGGTGTTCCTGGTTCTTGGCATTCCTGGTTCCTCAGAATGGCGATGTGACATTGATTGGTATTTGAGCCTGTTTGCGGGTGGGTGCACGGCAAGGAAAAGCGTTAAGAACAGCTATGAGCCAAGCTGTGGAGAGCTCATTCAAAGAGGCAAACCAAGCCACGCTTACACATTTTGGGTCATTTTAATAGACACACGACTTCTTCTTGGTAAGTCGAGACTGGATTTATTTTCCCCCTGAATGGCGTGATGGGTACCTATATCTCATGTTTAATTGTTAAGTAAGGCATAGCGATAAGCGTCTTCTTTTTGTCCATTTTCTATAAATTCTAGTTGAATTCCTTATTTGATTGAGATTATTTTGTTGATTCAACATTTGATTTGAATTCAACAATTTAATCAACAAGGAAATAAAAAGTTATTCAGTTAGTTTATTTTCTTGTTAATAACAAATTCCTTGTTGATGTTTCAACCTATCCGTGATGATTGCCATTTCCTTCCATTGATCCAGCATTGTCTGAATCTACATAGACTGGGAGATTATAACTCCCAAACGAATGAACCTGTCATAGTCCGTGTGCACCATCAGTAAACACTTGGCCGCATTACTTAATATCTAATCAAGATAAGATTGGTGCATTGCCAAGGGCACGTCCCCAGTCAGGAGGCCATGTGACCTCGAGTTAAATGGCAAATTAGAGGGTGGACACTGGAACTCGTGGTTAACTGATTGGCGTCCTGGTTGTTAAGCAACCCACCACACCATGAAGTTAATTGAGAACGGTGGCCCCAGGTCCGTTTCTTCTGAGGAGAAACAGCGATTAACCCAGAAATAATACACTCAGTACCTGTGGCCACAACTGGTTACAACAGATATCATAAATATATATATATATATATATATATATATATATATATACATATATATTTTTTTATATATATATATATGTATATATATATATATATATATATATATATATATATATATATATATATATATGTATATATATATATATATATTTATATGTAGATGTATGTTTGTATGTAGATGTATGTTTGTACGTGTATATATATATATATATATATATATATATATATATATATATATATATATATATATATATTGGTGTACAGTATTGGACGATGTTGAGTATCTTTTTTGTGTACAGTATTGGACAATTGTATCTCTTTAGTGTACAGTCTTGGACGATAGTGATTATCTCTTTAGTTTACAGTATTGGACTATTGTATCTATTTAGTGTACAGTATTGGACTATCTTGAGTATCTCTTTCATGTGCAGTGTTGGACTATCGTGTGTATCTTTTTCGTGTACAGTTTTGGACTATCTTGAGTATCTTTTTAGTGTACAGTGTTTGACTATCGTGAGTATCTCCTTTGTGGATTGGACTATTGTCATTATCTCATGCATGTGTTGAATTATTGTGAGTATCTCTTTTGTGTATTTGACTATCTCATTCATGTATTGAATTATTGTAACAGTGTTGTTCATGTGTTGGAATATCCTGAGTATATCATTTGTGGAACTCTTTTAATGCATCAAAAATGGAACCAGCACTAGTTTGGACAAGCACATGACTTGAAATCTCTTTTGTTTACAAGAATCAGAATGGAACAACAATTTCGTACTCCGATCATTGTCATACTTTGACAACATTAAAAAAATGGCCATTTTAAAATCAATATTATTTGTATTACTATATTATATTTCCAATGTGTTGTTCAGTGACTGTGCTAATTGTAAAGGGAACATTCCAGTAACATGACCTGAAGACAATCATTTTGCAAATATCCTGCTCTGGTTGGGTTTGGAAAACACCAACTGCTTGGTATAGCATCAGAGGAGTCAACAGGGCTGAGGACAGGTTGATGGCTGCAGTTGATGGCAAACACTTTTCAAGCAGTTTTCTGGCACCATTACTGGAAAGAGGTGAAGTGCATTGCTTAATGGTTGCATAAACACGGCATCCGACTGTAATATTAGGAGCTTGACTTGTGGAATTTGTTTCATAGCCAAAGTACAAGCTTAAATCTCCAATTCCGAATCCCCTGAAAACCGAGCGAAGGGGTTCACCAAGAAACCACCATGTGTTTAATTATGATCTAAGTCTGATCTTGTAGATCCTTCACTTATGTGTGCTTTTATGTGCTCATACATGAAACTCAAATTGTGTTAGAAAGCAGATTTTCTTTTGTCACATTTGTAGAGTATTTCCTTTGCGATATACACACAACCAAAAGGTGTATTACCAATAGTTAATTGGCTTTTTAATTTTTTTTAAGAATGGTGCATGTTGTGTTTAAAAGTATTGAATAATCTTTAAAGTTTCATGTACTCATAGCCTTTATCCCCAGAGTGGCACCATTAATTAAGTTTCCTGTGTACATCTGCTCTCAGGAATGACCAGCATCGGACTTTGCAAAAATGATGTAAATGCTCATCTTCTGTGTGCCCTGGACATTTCTCTTTTCCCTTTCATTAACGCAACACCCCAGCACTCCTTCTTCCAAATGAACCAATCCATCCTCTTCCCTCGTTTTTTTCCTTCACCTTCGTATTTCTTCGTATACCTTCGTATATTTCTTTTTCTCAACTGTCCTTTTTTTCTCAATCTTCTCTCTTTCCTATCTTCCTCCCACTACCTACTTAATATGTAGAAAGCATATTGTTATCCGACGTACACAAAGCGAAAAGTGGGGTTAAGCAATTGGTTCATGTCCATCCTTCCATCTGTCTGTCTTAGTTTATTATTCAGCAACAACTTATCTAAATCGGATGTTATATTTTGAACACAAATCGGAACATGAATATGAAGCCAAGTCTGTCATTTTACTGAATTTTGGCTCTGAATTTGTCCTGATTGTGCATGTGCAGAGAGGAGTGAGATAATATTCTTACTCTGTCTGCTTGCCTGGCGGTCAACCAAAATCGAAAATAATTCCAAACAGGAAACTTACTATTTTCAAGTATGTCATAATGGACACAAACAACAAGCATTAATAACTAATGTAATGTGTGAGTTATGGTGATATAATAGCCACGAAGGAAAATGGTGGTAAAACCTGGAATTCATTTCTAGGACTTTGCAATCTTTATTTTATTTAAATTTAATTATATACTTGAAGACTGTAGAACACAAATCATCTGTCATAATACCTCCTAAAACCTCCAGATTTGTAGGACAATACTTCAATTTAAATTATGGTTGAAACAGGTGGTGTTTCAGCTGGGTGTTCAGACTGTTTCTGCATGACTTCAATAGAACTAAACTTTCAGATTTAAATTTTTTTTAAACAATTTATTTAATTGAAGAAACACTGTGCAGGGTATTGTGTTCAATGAACTCTAGTTTACAGGATTATTCAGTTCATATAATTATATGTATATATATATATATATATATATATATATATATATATATATATATATATATATATATATATATATATATATATATATATATATATATATATATATATATATATATATATATATATGAAGAAGAAGGCGCTTCCAACCAAAAGTAAAAAATAGCTCTGCAAAGCGGGCGTAAACTCTCAGCCCATGCATTGTAAAAGGAAGCAGTGATATCACGATGATGCAGTCAGTTTGAGCACGTTGGACATCATATCGAAAATCAATCAGACTTCAAGATGGCTACCGTGGTGGCGAGTGAAAATCACAGTGCGCCAATTTTCGAAAGGAAACTTCCTCTACTCAACTCCAACACACACACACACACACACACACACACACACACACACACACACACACACACACACACACACACACACACACACACACACACACACACACACACACACACACACACACACACACACTGCAAAAATGGATTTAATCGGACAAGGCGTTCTCAAAATCGACGGGAACCAATTTCAAGATGGCTGCCATGGAGGCCACATTGAAAATCGCAGCGCACCCATTTTCGTAAAGAACCTTCCTCTACTCAACCCCAACACACCCTGCAAAATTGGATTTAATCGGACAAGGCGTTCTCCTCGAAATCGACGGAAACCAATTTCAAGATGGCTGCCATGGAGGCCACATTGAAAATCGCAGCGTGCCCATTTTCGAAAGGAACCTTCCTCAACTCAACCCCAACATATCCTGCAAAAATGTATTTAATTGGACAAGGCGTTCTCCTCGAAATTAACGGAAACCGAAAGTCGACAGACGCCGGACATACGCCCGGACGGACGCCCGGACGCCCTTTTCAAGGACGGACGCCCGAATGCCCGCCGGACAAAGCCTATGACGACAATACCCCATAGCCAATTCAAGCTGAGGGGTAAAAACTAGATCGACTCTGCTAATTTGAGCAGAAAAACGAGAGCAGACCCGGTCTTAGGCAATGTTTTGCCAGCTTTGCAGCCGGCTTCATCAGGTACAATATATGTATACTAGCGATACCCGTGCACATGCATGGGATCGCAGAACAACATAGCTGGTAGCAGACGACAGACCGTACACGGGGAATGATTGTGCAAAAATACGCATTGTGCAAAATGCAAGTGGTACTCTGGAACGTCAAGACTTCCCAAACATTGTCCGCATGTCCGCTAAGTGCCACAGCAATTTCATAGGGATCGTGTGACGGTGAGCTGAGTTTTTAGTGTGCAAGCTTGGTATTATAATAGAGATGTGTGTGTGTGTGTGTATATATATATATATGTATATATATATATATATGTATATATATATATATGTATATATATGTGTATATATATATATATGTATATGTATATATATATATATATGTATATATATATATATATGTATATATATATATGTATATATATATATATATGTATATATATATATGTATATATATATATATATATGTATATATATATATATATATATATGTATATATATATATATATATATATGTATATATATATATATATATATATATATGTATATATATATATATATATATATATATATATATATATATATATATATATATATATATATATATATATATATATATACATACATATATAATCATCAGCGACAGCGGAGACAGCAATGTCTGCGATGCTGTCGATGATTCTCCAAGAAGTGATGAAACCAGTCCAGCAGCTGAGGGGGTGTGCAGCATTGGGATTCTCATGTGTGAACATCTTTATTGCTGTGGAGGAACTCTGGGAAGGGCTTGAAATAGCAAAGCACTTACCATGCGTAGGCCTTGTTGGGTTGCTTTATGCAGTTTCTTCAACGAGAGAAGTGTGGGAGGTGACAATTATTTATATAATATGAGCCACATGTGTTCAGTTGATTAGGTGAGAGCTGATTGGTGAGGTGAGAGATGTGGGTGGGTCTTTCTTTAATACATATATATATATATA
>NC_140961.1:104320631-104400631 GCF_056783735.1 Eptatretus burgeri | reverse complement strand
ATATATATATATATATATATGTATATATATATATACACTGAACAAAAATATAAACGCACCAAGCGATTGTTACTATTTTACCTCGAACTCATTAATACTAAATCTTCACAACAATTTGGTTATAGAATCCATGACAATTGAGCATTAAATTTCAAAGGGTTCCTTGAGAATTCTGGCGACAGTCTTTGCGCTACAACAGCCGACACAACCGCGGTGTCACTGTCAGAGTTCACACAGTCAGTAGCGGGTGTGTCCACCATTGGAGTCGCGCAGAGCAGTGCATCTCCGGTGCATGGACATCACCAGATTATCGATGGTGGCCTGAGGGATGTTTTCCCATTCCTCCTGGAGAGCCACACGGAGCTGGCGGACGTTCTCTGGGACTGCGTAACGTTGTCGTACGCGTCGAGCAAGAACGTCCCAAAGGTGCTCGATGGGTGACATGTCGGGAGAATATGGAGGCCAGTCGAGGACATCAATGTCCTCCTCACCGAGGAACTCCATGCAGATCCTGGCAACATGGGGGCGAGCATTGTCGTGCTGAAACGTCACATGGTGAAGGCGCACAAACGGCACGACGATGGGTCTGAGTATCTCGTCCCTGTACCGCTGCCCGTTCAAGTTGCCTTCAATGAAATGAAGCCGAGTGCGCTCTCCTTGGCATATGCCTGCCCACACCATAACACTGGCACCACCGTGTGACACCTGACGAAGGACATTGGCGTCAGTGTAGCGCTCCCCAGCCTGACTCCAGACGCGGAGTCTGCCATCAGCCCGATACAGCTGGAGCCGCGACTCATCGGTGAACAGCACTCTCCTCCATCGTGCGAGGGTCCAGCGCAAGTGAACATTGGCCCAGTTCAGTCGGGTCTGACGCCGGACTGCAGTGAGGTCGAGTCCCCGGTGTGGTTGGCGGGCTCGGAGGTTGGCCTCCCTCAAGCGGTTACGCATCGTCTGGGCTGAAATGCGCCTGTTATGCAGCCCGACAGTCTCATCGGCAGTCCTCGTGGCCAGTCGGAGTCGATCCTGGAGATGTTGCAGCCTCATGTGACGATCCTGACCGGCGGTGGTCACACGTGGTCGCCGGGCATGTGGGCGGTTCACGGTGCTTCCAGTCTCTCTGAGGCGCGTTCTCAGGCGGCTAATGGTGGAGTGGTGGACATTGAAGTGTGCTGCAATGGCCCGTACTGACGTCCCAGCAATCAGCATGCCAATGGCGCGCTCCCTCAAGATTTGTGACATCTGTGGCATGTTGACATTTGGCACCAGTCCACATTTTGGGGAGGCCTTTTATAGGGCAAGCTATAGGGAGTGTTTGTGTCCTGGTCACGCTCACTGACCATCACTCTGTCAAGCCCCATGGTGCTCATGGGAAGGATTACTCAACGTGTGAGTCCACACACTCAGCGTGGTCAATTTCAATGGGAACATCTGTCTTGAGCAAAACAAAGGAACCATTGCTCAAACATATCATCGGTTTGACCATTTTCCCATAATGGCAATCTTGACTTAGATATTTAGGTTGGTGCGTTTATATTTTTGTTCAGTATATGTATATATATATATATATATATATATATATATATATATATATATATATATATATATATATATATATATATATATATGTCTGCTAACATCTTTTCGGCAAATTACATTGTGTTCACGCAAGGAGTCTGATCATCACTCTGTTGCTGGCATGCAAACATTGATGTGCATCGTAATCCTGAATTCAGGCATGTGCAGCGTCGAGTCTTGCATTGTTTCCGACATGCACAGTCTACCATCTCAAGGCAACTGCCTGGAATGGGACTCGATGCCAACAGTGTGGGTTGCAGTCCTGATTCCCCAAGTCTCCATCCCATTTCAGAAGGCGCAGGGAGCTCAGGTGTGGGGCAGTGGGAATTTCTCCATATCATCGCTTGATGGTGTACTTTCATCAAATGGAAATGGAGCGCATCACTTGTTGGGGCCATGGCTTATGGTTTTCCCATCTTGGAGAACAATAAATGCCATGCTGCATCAACAGAGTCTGTTGTATGCATATTGTATATTCCGCAGACAAAGGTTTCTGAAGATTTGATGGTTTCCTCTGTGAGTTCACCAATGCCCAAGTTCTTCAGCAATTCAAGGTGCTCTTCGAAGACCTTCCATGATGATCGTTTGGTGTGATTCGCGATGTCGGAGGTAGTGTCACACCCAGTCAATGCGTGATATGCCAGCAAGGATGCTGCTGAACCCCATGGTAGTTTGTTGAAAACTGCATCAATGGGTATATACCGCCATTTCTTAGATGTGCCCGACATCATCCAGAGATGCTTGTATTGCATACGTTGAAAGTGGGATACCAGAAGCAGGAGAACATCAGTGTCCCTGGATGACACAACAACTATATTAAACTGGCTGTGGACGGCATGCAGCACCAATCTTGTGTCCGCTTCTTCATGTGTGGATTTCAGAGGTGTCATATCAGTTGTACCTTTTGATGAGTTGACCTCGAGTTCCTCTCTAAATCCCCCGGCAACTACAATTTATTTATGCTTAGGCACCTGTGAACACAGTTCCTCAGAAAATAAATGTGCTAGATCTGCTTTATTATCAGCTTGTGATCGAAGATTTGACCAGTTCTTTGGAAGAGGTACATCACGACCTTCCACAAGCCGTCTCATTGGCCGTGCTGCTTTATTGCGCTGCGTTCTGGTTGTACCCTTGATTGTTTCTTCCCTGTATCTGTCGAACACAATATAAATTCTTTGATATTTGGAACCTGCTTTCAGCACAGTTTTCACGTACGTGTCAGCCAGATCTCCAAAGGTTACAGCATCATCAGTCTTTCCAAGAGCTACTACCAATGCTTGTCCATCAATGATAAGGCAAGTTGATGTGTCATGAATTTGAATTGTCTCAGGACAGTCTTTGTCTTCTGTTATCACGTTAGCAAGTAATGACTTGTTTCCAGTGCGCAGTGTACAATTCATTTTGACAAGGGATACAGGGACCGGAAGAAGCTCATGTTTGAGTACAGATGGCAAATGAACTGGCCGACCCGCCTCATAGGCAGTAGTTAGACGTCGGAGGACATTTCTGTCTGTCTTCAGAACAATTTTCTTGTCTTTGTCCTTTGTGTGTTTATCCACTTCGTATAAAGTGGCAAATGTTGGGGCGTTATTCCTACGCAGATGGTCATGGATTGAAACATGCGGATTATCACATTGCTCAGCCACGATCAACCTGTCCTGAACAAATTTCTTGACTTCTTCTTGTCCAAGCTCCTTGGCACGTAGTAGTGATTCTTGAATTGACTCTGTTGCTAGGTCTTTCGTAGCAAGGTTTTGCAACATACCTGGATGTGATACAGATGAGAACACACTGAATCCCTGGAAAGTGGGAAGTAAAGAATTCTCGTCATCATCGTCTCTCGTTCGTCGTGATTTGGTTGCTTCGTTGTGAAGGTCTGTACTCCCACGGTGGAGACTGTACATTCCATGGGTTTGCTCTGCTGTGTGAGATCTCAGGTTAAAGGAGAGTGTCCACCTACACAGAGCTGATGTCGTCTTGGTGATACCAATGATACCACCTCCTTTCTTGCCTGTGCCATTTATCCATTCCATGGCCTGGTCAGGATCTACTTGGCTGAACTTGTGGGCAGATCTCTTGACTACAAAATTGCCTCTTTGGAACTTTGTTAAAACAGGTTCTGGAAGCTGATGCATCTCCACTAGATACACTGGACCCCATCGTGCATAGTTCAGTTGGTCATACTGCTTGAAGTAGGGCAACATCAGACTGAAAGAGTGAAGATGGAGATCCCAGATGCCATCACGCTTAGCTCGAGTGTATTGCAGAAGTATAGCGACCATGTCCATATATTGCCACCATAAGCTGAAGTTCACATCATCAGATCTACTCTCAACAAAATCATCCAGGATCTTGCTGAACTATTCCTGATGCAGAAATGTTTTCAGTTCTGGAATCTTCTGCGGGTCGTCATCAGAAGCCATCCTGGAAATGCAAGGATGGCAGTCATTGTCCGCCGCTGCAACATAGGAGAGAAGGCCGAGCATCAGGAGACGCCACAGAGCTTGCAAAGTCAGTTTGTGTGCCCTCATAGCTTTGTTGTATGGCTTTCCTGCCAGAACAA
The DNA here is from genome assembly GCF_056783735.1 of Eptatretus burgeri. NCBI lineage: Eukaryota > Metazoa > Chordata > Myxini > Myxiniformes > Myxinidae > Eptatretus > Eptatretus burgeri. The sequence continues at coordinate 104,396,490 of NC_140961.1, read as the reverse complement.
GTTCTACAGTGCCTTGCCTGAACAGTCCACTCTCCACCCACACTTCAGCTTGTCCAGAACCATTCATATGATGATCTATGGCCTTGAAGAAGGTAATCGATACGTGAAGGCCACCTCGGCGAGGTACTAACTTATCCTGGTATTCGGAAGAGATCACTTTAGCTCCATAAGTCTGCAGTACAGCGCTTGGTCGACTGTGAGGACTGTATGCTCCTGTCCAAAATGTGAAGATATTGCCATGCATCTCTTCATGGCGCTCTTCAAAGTATCCAACTCATGAGCGGGAGCAAGGATTATAGGCAAATATCCTACTGCTGTCTGTTCTGGTTCCTCTGATGGCAATGACTGATTGAATCGTGTCCAAGAAGATTTTATCTCTGAAATTTGATGGCGCAAGAAGAAAGCTAGGTCTGTAACTTTTGCTTGTCTTGCATACTCATGGTCCTCCTCTGATTTGCTGAAGCAGGCTTCGTCGACGGGTGCTGTGAATACTGGCTTGCATTTTCCACGAGTTATACTGACAGGATGCAGCTCCTCCAGGCCATTTGGCACAATCAAAGTATGTCTTGTGGATATCTCGAGATTTTTAAGAGAAGCATCAGTTGTTTGGCCTCGTTGCCATGCTGCCATTTGAGTTGCATGGAAGGTATTCTTTCCATCAAGTGTTTCATCAAGGATGTTAATGTTATCACAGGTGTGGTGGATGAATTTATTTTCCTCAATGTTTGGTGGAATGACGGCACCAGTTGCTTTGTCCAATGATTTGAGAGTGCTCTCAGCCAAGGAAGTGTCTACTTGCAACACCTGTTCGTAACTCAGGCAATACCCTGCCTTGTTGAACAATCGTACTTGGTCTTTTGACCGCGTAGCTTTATGAAGAGAACTTGTAAGACCAACATGTTTTGGAGTCCTTTTTTGCCACCACTGACGCAGTAGACAAGATCCTGTGCCACACTCAGAACTCTGCTCCGGACATGGTCTTCCTTGTTCCCAGGGCTATCATCTTCAAGGGATGCCTGTCCTCCGACGATCAGTCTCAGTCGCATATATAAACTCTCAGGAATGCATGCTATAGCATCTTCTTCACTGACAGAGAACCCTTTGTGTCCCGGAGTTTCCATCGTGTCTCCATGGACTTTCATAGCTACATGAACAAGTGAAAGGAAAATGTCATCGTGGGGCTCATATTTAGGAAAGGCTAACTTTTCCTCACTCTCCTTTGTGTCTGCTTTCATCTGCAAAACTGCTGTTGGCTGGTACTTGGTGGGAATCAATACGGCTTTTCGTTCTGATATACAACTGTCAAGAGGTTGAAAGGAATTGAAAATGTCCCCAAGCTCTGACTGCAACTTTTCCTTGAATGTTCCTCTTCTGCTTTGATAGGACGGCTGACTCATGGTTGAAGATTCCTCAGCTAGCTCCTGATACCTTTCCCATACATCATCCAGAAGAATCACATGTCCTTTGTCAGCTGATTGATGGAGCTCTTGGCAAAGCCATATCATAGCAAGGTCTGTATTTGCTGACTCCTGCTTTGTTTTGGAGGTAGACCTGTTAAATATGCTAAGACAAGGTAGATGATATTTGGTTTCAGCTGCAATTTGGTCATTCACTACTGCCAGTCGAAGGCCAACTTTGTAGTCAAGATGTGAGGCTTGAATAATTTGATCACTCATTTGCTTAGTCATGACAGAGATCAGTCGTGCCTTCTTATTTGCAGTTCGACAGAAAATACAAAGGCTCCAGTTGACTGGCTGCACACCTTTTCGCAATGAACGCCTGTTACCACCTGAAACACCTGAACTGCAACCTGCTCCCTCTGTTGAATACTCTGAGTCCTCTGAAGACGTTCTATTTTACTCTTGTCCGTGAAGTGGGCATTGCACATTCTGTGCCACACAAGAGATACGCTGTGGCAGAATCGAATGCATTCTCAAGACGATCAATTAAATCTATATTTTTGGAGTCTCTCAGCTTCCTTCTGCTACAGGCTGCATTCCTGAGTGTTGTGATTCCATGTTCAGTTGCTTCACTCAGGTTTTTTCTGGCTTTATGTGTTTGGCAGAAAATGCACAGGCTGTAGTCTACAGGTGACTGCCTCTTCAAGATAATCACGGGATCCATTGTAGCCTGCAAACAACAATTAATCATTAGTATAGGCCTACACAAGACCTTAACAACTTAACAGTTAATGTAACAACTTAACAGTTGTTCACAAGTAAAATAGATAAGCATTGTGCTGGTATAGTAGTGCTTGTCCCAAGAAAGTGCCCCAAATTATCAATTTGGCAGCCATTTTGTTTCTGCTAATGAGATGGTCAAAAACTCAAAATTCAGCTTGGAAACAGGGCTAGTCGAATTCAGTACACCTTAATTGTGTTAAAAAGTCATGCTCCCAACTTTTACGAAAAAATGCTTCTCGAGCCTTATACAGGGCCCTTTTCGAGAAATAATTCTAGTCTATATGTATAACCCAGCCAGTGTGGTTGCACAAGTTAGTGCACTCTCAGCACCAGTCCCAATCCGGGATAAATGGGGAGGGTTGCGTCAGGAAGGCCATTCGGCGTAAAACCTGTGCCAAATCAATATGCGGATCATAAACCGGATTTCCATACCAGATTGGTCGAGGCCCGGGCTACCAACCACCACCACTGGTACTGTTGGCCAGCAGGGTACCGGTGGAAACTGTGTTACTGCTGGATGAAGGAGGAGAAGGAGAGGGGGAAGGTGTGTCCAGAGGCAGTGGGAGAGGAGGAAGGGTAGAAGTGTGGAGGTGAGATTTGGAAATTTGAATGTTGGTACTATAACTGGCAAAGGGTGAGAGTTGGCTGATATGATGGAGAGGAGAAAGGCAGACATACTGTGTGCACAAGAGACCAAGTGGATGGGGAGTAAGGCGAGAAGCATCGGACGTGGTTTTAAACTGTTCTACCATGGTGTGGATGGGAGGATAAATGGTGTAAGGGTAATCCTGAAGGAGGATTATGTTAAGAGGGTATTGGAGGTGAGGAGAGTGTCTGATCGAGTGATGAGTATGAAGTTGGAAATTTAAGGGGTGATGATGAATGTCATCAGTGCATATGCCCCGCAATTTGAGTTGTGAGATGGTGGAGAAAGAAGATTTCTGGAGTGAGTTAGATGAAGTGATGAAGAGTGTATCCAAGGAAGAAAGAGTGGTGATTGGAGCGGATTTCAATGGGCATGTTGGGGAAGAGCATAGGGATGATGAGGTGATGGGTAGGTGCGGTGTCAACGAGAGGAATGTGGGAGGGCAGATGGTGGTGGATTTTGCAAAAAGAATGGAAATGGCGGTGGTAAATACGTATTTTAAGAAGAAGGAGCACAGGGTGACGTATAAGGGTGGAGGAAGAGGCACAAAGGTGGACTATGTCTGAAGCAGGAGATGCAACCTGAAAGAGATTAAAGACAGTAAGGTGGTGGCAGGGAGAGTGTAGCTAGACAGCATCAGATGGTGGTTTGTAGGATGGTTTTGGTGGTGAGGTTGATGAAGAGAGTGAGGGCTGAACCAACGACCATATATATATATATATCTATATATATGTATATATATATATATATATATATATATATATATATATATATATATATATATATATATATATATATATATATATATACGTATATATATATATGTTGTTCTCCTTTCGGCTGCTCCCGTTAGGGGTCGCCACAGCGGATCATCCATTATGATCCGCATACTGATTTGGCACAGGTTTTATGCCGGATGCCCTTCCTGACGCAACCCTGGTCGCCTCTTACGACACAGGGATAAGGATTGGGTTTCGCCATGATTCCGGGCTGCCCGACACCTTCTAATAGCGCGGCCCAGCGCAGAGCACCAATACTCAAGCGATCCTCCAACCCAATCCTCCGACTAGCCGGATTACAGGCGCACGACACTACACCTGGTATATATATATATATATATATATATATATATATATATATATATATATATATATATATATATATATATATATATATATATATATATATATATATATATATATATATATATATATATATATATATATATATATACACATATATATTGTTGTGGTTACCAAATTCGCAAACCACCATTTAGGTCCCTTAGGTGAGATATCTCGGTAAGTATATGTGTAGTTAGGCCCAAACCCGTTGTCTAGTGGGAATACATGTCATTCATGCGTGCTGCGACTCTTCAGGATAGCCGTTTTTCTTTTACTATCTTTATTTTGGACCAACCGCCATTGTTACCACCACCAACCACAACATCAACCACCCACCGCGGCGCCGCTTCACGTCACACCTCGCAACTGTCGCATCGCCACCATTCTTGCGCCGCTTGTGGGTACCGGTGTTGGACTCGTGCAGGGCGCGCGCCGAACAGCGTGTACAAAACCACGGATTTTCCGCTTCAAAAACGGATCAAAAACGACACACGCCCACTTTTGTTCCGTCCAATCGGTGAGCGAGGGGCGATTTGGCCCCGCCTCCAGGGCGTTGGAGGGCGATCGCTATATGCAAATTTATGGATCAAAATGCATTCACGCACACTTTTTCTCGGGCCAATGGGGAGCGAGGTGAAAGGTCGAAGGCAGGGGGTCAAAGATGAGAGAGCGAAGCCACGGGGCTTATATAAGCGACCGCGTTCGTCAGTCAAGAGAGTTAAGACTTCGCAGTCGGTGGAGTTGGGAAGAAGAAGCAAGAAGGAGTTGGTCGTCGTCGTGTGCGTTGGAGTCGGAGCGAAGGGGACGGAGCTGTGAAGAGGCGGCGAGGGCAGACGAGGGGGTGCTCGCGTCGTGCCGGGAGCTGCACACCAGGGAGGCCGACGGCGCGACCTGGTCGAGGTGGAGACGCTCGTCGCGTGACTCGAGGCAGAGTAGAAATCCTCCTTTCCCCCGAGCATCAGCAACCCCCTCCTGTTTCCCCCCCGCGCTGAGATAGTGTGACCAAGGGGGCCCCTTTCCCACCCCCTACCAGACACTGTCCGCGAGGCCCGCGGAGTTGAGGCACCATCGCCGCTCCGCGTCTCATCACCAGACGGGTAGGCCCGACCCGGTCTCGGCCTCAGGCCCGCCTCATCCTTGAGGGTTCTCTTTTCTTTTGTTTTTGGGAATCTGTGTTGTCGGCGCCATCTGTGAAGTAAAATTGTATAAGTGTTGCCGTGTGCTCGCGTAGTCGGTATTAGCTCTGCATTGTGTTTCTTTTCCTTCTATGTGCTTTTGGTGGAATTGCATTGTGTTTCTTTTCCTTTTCTATGTGCTTTTGGTGGAATTGAATATGTGTGCTTTCCGTTCATCGCGAATAAATGTGCTTTGTGTTGAACTGTTTCCCGCTTCGCTTCGTCATTTCTTTCATTGAATCCTCATCTTGCTTCACGTAAAGGGTTGGTAGTGGGCTGAATACGCCCGATAATTAATCGAACCGTTGAGGCCGACGATAACACCGCTCGGTTATCCCGATAGTACGGAACGGGTCGCTTAAGTGGCCCGTGTCCGAAGTCGACCTGCGGCGAGGTGCGATCGCCCGGTCTACCCTCCGTGTGGGTACTTAGGTAGGTCGAATTTGGCGAGCAACCCTATCCCACGCGGGGGCTGATTGGCTCGATCGCGGTGAGACCGAAAGGTCCACCCATGACTGGTTCCCGGCGTTAGTCCGAGAGGGTCACGACTGGATTGTCCGTCCGGTGGGCGATGTGCCGCGATTCGAGTTACGTGGCCGTCAGCACGCCGGCGGGCGCGAATCCGTAGCAATATATATATATATATATATATATATATATATATATATATATATATATATATACATACACATACATACATACATACATACATACATACATACATACATACATACACATATATATATATATATATATATATATATATATATATATATATATATTATGACAGAGTTGTCCCACCCACCTATCAGAGAATGGAGAATTTGCCTTGTGACCAACACATTCGACCTCTGCTTCTTCACACCCAAAGCTGATACCTGATACTATAATTGTCTTCTTTCACAAAAAGAAAATCCAATTGTAGTTCACAAGATCCAGATTCAAAACCGAAGGCACCACTTGCTACTATGTAACAGCTGCCCAGCAGGCACGGCTCAGGTCCGACGTTTCGACCATCAAGTGGTCTTAAACCCCTGGGACTCTACAGCTATCGTGTGCCTATTGTTCAGAATTTGACTACCAGCCGTCTCTTTGAATATTCACACATGTTCACCGATTTATATTGGATTTATGTTCTCTGCGAGTGTTTTCGTCATTTATGTTGTCCGTGAGTGGAGGAATGCAGCACACCACAATGCTGAATATGTTAACGCAACATATTCCAGGTTAATGCAGGACAGTGCAACATAGAATAGTACAACACAATGCAGGTTCGCGCAGGATGGCGTAATATAGTACAGTGAAGTTTAGTTAATACAGTATTGTGTAAGATAATACACGTTAGTGTTTACGTTTTCATAATTTGAACTTTTCTAATGAATAAGTCCACTCACACGTCAGGTCTATAACTACATCCAATGTCACATGCAATGTGATGATGAAAACCATGTTGCTTACATCTCCCCATCTGCTTTTTGCAGTCATGGGATGCCCCAACTGCTTCCCCAGGGAGAGGATGCATATAACACCTGGCACACGATACTTGCACAATCCCAGATAAAAACCACTCGGTGGTCGAAACATCGGATCCGATAATAATGGGTGGTGCCTTCATTTTTGAATATCTTTTATTTTCATTTCTCCTAAATTGCAGAAGACATTTCATTCATTGTAACTGAATCCAAGAATAGCAAGAGTTTTCACAAAATCCATCTTCTTCCTGGCAGTTTGTTGGGCTGAGTTTTTCTTCTTATTTTCAGTGTTCTGATGTCTTTGGCTGCCATGGAGCAGTCGTTCAGAAGAACCAACGGACATTCTTGAATTGTATTGGCTTCCTTCTTAAGCTACAAAATTAGTCAATGATCCCCAATCTTCACAATCATTATAATGAAAAGTGTTATCAAAAATTATGATTATTATTATGAAACTTCGCATCATGACAAATTGTGAATTCAACAAGGAATCAGCACAAACACATTTATGTAATTATACTTCTCCTTAAAACTGGTGGTATTTTGCACTGCTTTGATGGAGAAGCTTGTAAATGTATTACATGCAGTACAATGACATCAGTGGACTTCTTCATGAATTACAAAGGGATTAGTGATAATGGCCACATCATGACAGGTTATGGAAATCATGAACATGAGACCATGATGACACAAGTATTTGGATAGGAATAGCAAGTTGCTTTGCAAACTTAAAGACTATATATGTAAGGTAATATATATACATGGTAATATATATATATATATATATATATATATATATATATATATATATATATATATATATATATATATATATATATATCTTCTTCTTCTTCTTTCGGCTGCTCCCGTTAGGGGTCACCACAGCGGATCATCCGCATAGAGATTTGGCACATGTTTTACGCCGGATGCCCTTCCTGACGCAACCCTGGTCGCCTCTTACGACACAGGGATATGGTACACCTATTTTAACCAGGGTATACACCGGCCCAGTATACTGGTACTCATTTCGCCGACCTCAGAAGGATGACAGGCTGAGTCAACCCCCTGGTGTATTAATTCAGTGGCCCAACGTTCTTGAACTCAGGACCTTTTGGATCCCAAGCCGCTGCCCTAACCACAGCGCCAACACCAGGCTTCATATATACATATATATATATATATATATATATATATATATATATATATATATATATATATATATATATACATACATACATACATACATACATACATACATACATACATACATACATACACATACACACACACACACACACACACACACACACACACACACACACACACACACACACACACACACACACACACCACAGAGCCAAAAGTATGTTGACACCCCTTCTAATATGTGGATTTGGCTATTTCAGCCACACCCATTGCTGACAGGTGTATAAAATCAAGCACACAGCCATGCAATCTCCATTGACAAACATTGGCAGTAAAATGGACCGAACTGAAGAACTCAGTGACTTTCAACTTGGCACAGTCATAGGATGCCAACTTTTCCAACAAGTCATTTCGTCAAATTTCTGCCCTGCTGGAGCTGCCCCAGTCAATTGTAAGTGCTGTCATTGTGAAGTGGAAATGTCGAGGAGCAACAACAGCTCAGCCGCGAAGTGGTGGGCCACACAAACTCACAGAACAGGTCTGGCGAGTGCTAAAGTGCGTAGCATGGAAAAATAGTCTGTCATCAGTTGCAAAACTCATTACTGAGTTCCAAACTGAATCTGGAAGCAACGTCAGCACAAGCACTGTTCGTCGAAAGCTTCATGAAATGGATTTCCATGGCGGAGTCGCCGCACACAAGCCGAAGATCATCATGCGTACTGTCAAGCGTCGGCTGGAGTGATGCAAAGCTCACCGCCATTGGACTCTGGAGCAGTGGAAAAGCGTTCTCTGGAGTGATCTATCACGCTTCACCTTCTGGCAGTCTGACGGACAAATCTGGGTTTGGCGGATGCCAAGAGAATGCTACCTGCCTGAATGCATAGTGCTAAGTGTAAAGATTGGTGGAGGAGGAATAATGGTCTGGGGCTGTTTTTCATAGTTCGGGCTCAGCCCCTGAGTTCCATTGAAGGGTAATCTTAATGCGACAGCATACAATGACATTCTAGATGATTATGTGCTTCTAACTTTGTGGCAACAGATTGGGAAGGCCCATTGCTGTTTCAGCATGACAATGCCCCCATGCACAAAGTGAGGTCCATACAGAAATGGTTTGTCGAGATGAGTGTGGAAGAACTTGACTGGCCTGCACAGAGCCCTGACCTCAACCCTACCGAACACCTTTGGGATGAACTGGAACGCCGACTGTGAGCCAGACCTAATCGCCCAACATCAGTGCCCAAACTCACTCATGCTCTTGTTGCTGAGTGGAAGCAAATCCCCGCAGCAATGTTCCAACATCTAGTGGAAAGCCTTTCCAGAAGAGTGGAGGCTGTTCTCGCAGCAAAAAGGGGGGGGGGGCACCACTCCATGTTAATGCCCATCATTATATATATATATATATATATATATATATATATATATATATATATATATATGTAGTTATGGATTTCCGAATCCGATCCGACGGATGCATACATACATCTCGGTCTTCAGATAGTTATTTCCCTTAATGCATGTCCAGGATAGACCCATCCCCATGTCTGGTGGGATTCTAACTTTTATGCGTTGAGAAGGGTAAAGAATAGATTATCTTTCTTATGGGATGACCTTTTTCTCTTTACGACAGACACATTCATGCACGTGAGATAGCTGTTAGCCCAACAGAGGCTCGACACCCACCTTTTTCCATCGACGTTTGACACCCAGTTCAGCAGCTCTATGGAGGCTAACTTGCTCTTTTTCGTATCGGGCTGAACATTGAGGTGAGAATTGTTGTTAACGTTTAATAAGCGCTTCACGTTTTCGCTCAATAAATCTATCAAATGGCTGCTTTCTGCCGTTTATCCAACACCACAAACATGGCATCGTAGGCCAGGAATGATCGCGGGATGGGCGGGTTGTCACGTGCAACGATACGCAAATGGGTGGGGTGGATTTGGCTGGAGTCTGCTTGAGGCTCCGCCCAGATGGGTCACCCATAAAGAGGACGAGAGGACCGTTTTTTTCCAGTTAGTTCGTGACAGTCAGTTTGTGATGGCTGGTTGCGGTTCTGACAGCTTTGAGAGTCGGTCGGCGATAGCTGGTTGTGGATCTGACAGCTTTGAGAGTGTTTCAGTCAGTTCCTGTCAGATAGCTGCTTCATTCAGTTCCAGTCAGATGGCAGCTTCATCAATTCCAGTCAGACGGTTGCTCAGTCAGTTCCAGTAAGACGGTCGCTTCGTCAATTCCAGTCAGACGGTTGCTCAGTTAGTTCCAGTTAGACGGTCGCTTCGTCAGTTCCAGTCAGACGGTTGCTTCATCTGTTCCAGTCAGATGGTTGTTTCGTCAGTTCCAGTCAGATGGTTGGTGAGCTGGTGACAGTTGAGTTTGTAACAGTTGGTGACGGCTTTGCAGCCTTACAATTTCTCACAGTACCTCAGCTTCTCACAGCTCCTAACAGCTGTCCGTCGGTTGTGGCTCCTGACGGTGGGTGACACTCGGACCGTTAATGCTGGTTCTGCTCGAGACCTGCTCTTGGCATACCTGATTATTGGGGGTGACGTCGAGTGGTGTTCAAGCCTGGTTGCGAGTGAGTGCACGTCAAGGCTGGGCACTGGCATCGGACAAGGCACGCTCACACTTTTCAGGACGTTTTATTTGATGTACAACAATTTATATTTGGTGAGCGAGACTGGATTTCTCTTCCCACCTGAATGATCTGCTGGGTACCATTGTCTTGTGTTTAATTGTAAAGTAAGGCATAGTGATAAGCATCTGCTCTTTGTCTCTTTTGCTATCAGTGCCTGATTTATTCTTTATTTGCTTGTGATTATTTTGATTGCTTTGAATTAAGTTATTTTTACCACAAGGAAATAAAAAGTTCTTTTTATTTTCCTTATTAATACATTCCTTTGTTGACATTCCAACCTGTGCGTGCTTGTCCTTTCCTTCCATTGATCCAGCATTGTCCAAACCGAGATAGACTGGGAGGAAATTAACAAATAAATTGACTTGTAATAGTCGGCACGCACCAGCGGTTAAACGCTTGGCCACCCTAATCAAGATCTAATCAAGATAAGATTGGTGCTTTGCCAAGGGCACACTCCCCTTCAGGAAACCACGTGACCTCGAGTTAAACGGAATAATTAGATGGTGGACACTGGAACTCGTGGTTAACTCATTGACGTTCATGGTTCTAAAGCAACCCACCCTACTACGAAGTTAATTGTGAACGGTGGCCCCAGGTCCAGCTCTTCCAAGGACAAATGGGGATTAAACCCCCTCATAATACACTCGGTACCCGTGGCCATAACAAACTTTGTTAGGGTAGGGGATTCACATTTCAGGAGGACAATGATTTGAACCAAAAAGCTAAAGGCACACTGGAGTGTCTGAATAAGAATAAAATATATATTCTTGAGTGGCCCAGTCAAAGTGCTGACTTGAACCCAAATGAACATTTATGGTGAGACTTGAAGATTCCAGTCCATCAACAATCCCCATCAAACTTAACAGAACTAGAGGAATTTTCACGTGAAGAATGGACAAAGATTTCAACATCTCACTGTGCAAAGCCGGTCGAGACTTACACAAAAAGACTCACAGCAGTCAATGCTGCAAAAGATGCTCACATGTGAAAATATATTAAAAATTATATATATATATATATATATATATATATATATATATATATATATATATATATATATATATATATATATATATATATGCCTGGTGTTGGCACAGTGGTTAGGGCAGCGGCTTGGGATCCAAAAGGTCCTGAGTTCAAGCCCCGTTCGGCCACTGAATTAATACACCAGAGGGTTGACTCAGCCTGTCATCCTTCCGAGGTCGGCGAAGTGAGTACCAGTGTACTGGGCCGGTGTATACCCCGGTTAAAATAGGTGTACCATATCCCTGTGTCGTAAGAGGTGACCACGGTTGCGGCAGGAAGGGCATCCGGCGTAAAACATGTGCCAAATCACTATGCGGATCATACGGATGATCCGCTGTGGCGACCCCTAACGGGAGCAGCCGAAGGAAGAAGAAGATATATATATATATATATATATATATATATATATATATATATATATATATATATATATATATATATATATACTAGAAAACTCGTGAACCCACTGGGTTCACGTTGTGACAACAGTTGGTAAAAAAATAATTTCCAAAAAAATAAAAAGATAGCTCCAGAGAACTATACTGCTGAGGCTGTTTGCATTGATCAAATTCTCCCGAACAGTACTTGACTGAATCGGGAATTGATTTTTTCATAATTTTATTCATTGCCCGATTTTAACGAAACTTGATGCTGCACACCGCAGGAGAATGGTGAGTAAGGTGGCTCTAAAATTTTTGCACTATCGTGTAGAGTTTTGGCTGTATTTCGGAACATACATACATACATACACAGATGCAATATGAGAGTTTTAGTAATATATAGTATATGGAAGATATGTATACACAAATAACTGCCAATGTGTGTGTGTTTTCCATAACTCCGAGACTATAAAACCTAGCAGCCTGAAACTTTGCATGCACACTAAGAAAACTCCAAGGAAGTGCAAGAGTGAAAATTGTATGTTTGGGTTAACTGAAATACCCCTTTTAAAGATAATTAACGGCCTTTTTAATTATATTTTTATCAGGCCATCCTCAGCCACCTCGCTGTCTCGGGTCTTAAGGCGTTTCCTTGGTAACCTCGCTGGGGTCTGAAGCCACAATGTTTTTTGGCCTGCTCAACCATGCTTTGACTTGGAACAGGCCGCAACGATTTCTTAACGATGAAGTTTATTTTTCACTTTCCTCACTCGTATTATCGAATTCCTGTTCATCTTAGCTACGAATTGCATGGTATATTGCAATGCTTATGAACGCCTGGAGACACCAGCGTTCATGGCTTTATTTAATTTACGTATATGAATAACCAAGAAAATCTCTTAAACTAACCATTATTACAAAATGTAAGCTCCAGATTTGAAAGTATCAGCAGTTCCGGTTCCCCCCAAAAGTGTTGATTTGTCCAATTCGGGCATTGCAAGGGCATTTCCGGCTGCTTCGTTGCATCCACAGCATTTGGTAATCACGTGCCAAACCAGGCATTCCGTTGGCGTGCATAAGCCACTTACCGAGTTGTACAGTTAAGTACAGTTCGAGTCCTGATCGGGATGTGCAGTCGACGGTTACTAGCAGGTAGAGGTACGTATACAGCACACACGGACATGGTACATGTGGATAGATTTGGATCTGTATGGACTCTCCGCGGGTGTGTGGACACATAGACGATTTATTTACACTTCCAACTTACGGGACATTTGATTATACACACCACGGGCTTTTCCTGAACAGTTGTTCGGACATTCAGACATGGCTGTGCGCCATTTACCTCAGACATCCAATTTTTTTTCATTGACCTTCGACACCCACCTCTCTTTCATTGACGTTTGACATCCACCTTTTTCCGTCGACATTTGACACCCCGTTCGGAAGCTCTATCGATGTTGGCTGGCTCTTGCTCGTGTGGGGCTGAATGGTGAGGTGATGGTTGCCGTTGACGTTTAGTGAGCGCTTCGCATTTTTGCTCAGAAATTCTGCTAAATGGCTGCTGTCTGGCATTCGTACAGTACCCCGAACATGGTGTCGTGAGTCAGGCCTATGTTATTTGGGAGTTGCAACTCGTTCGATGGTGGGGAAGGAATGATCGTGGAGGTTGATGTTTGGAGGTCACATGCAGCGATGTGCCAATCGGCAAGCTGGTTTTGGCTGAAGTCTGCTTGAGGCTCCGCCCACAATGGTCACCTATAAAAAGAATGGGAGGACTGCCTTCATGAGAGTTGGCGACAGTTCCTGACGGTTCTTTACAGTTACTGACGGTTGGTGATAGCTCCTGATGGTTCCTAACAGCTCCTGACCATTGGTTACATCTTATTACAGCTTAGTACAGCTCCTGATTGTTGGTTACAGCTTTTTACAGTTCCTGACCATTGGTTACAACTCCTGGTCGTTGGTTACAGCATCATACAGCTCCTGATTGTGGATTCCAGCTTCTTACAGCTCCTGATCGTTAGGTGCAGTTCATTACAGCTCCTGACCTTGGTTACAGCTCCTCACACCTCCCGACCATTGGTTACAGCTTCTTACAGCTCCTGATCGTTAGGTGCAGTTCATTACAGCTCCTAACCTTGGTTACAGCTCCTCACACCTCCCGACCATTGGTTACAGCTTCTTACAGCTCCTGATCGTTAGGTGCAGTTCATTACAGCTCCTGACCTTGGTTACAGCTCCTCACACCTCCCGACCATTGGTTACAGCTTCTTACAGCTCCTGACCATTGGTTACAGCTTCTTACAGCTCCTGACCATTGGTTACAGCTCCTGACCATTCGTTGCAGGTCCTTACAGCTCCTGACCATTGGTTACAGCTCCTTACAGCTCCTGACCATTGGTTGCAGCTCCTTACAGCTCCTGCCCATTGGTTACAGCTCCTGATAGCTCCTGGTAGTTGGTGACAGTTTGACCGTTCCCACTTGTTCTGTCCCTGATTCTTGGCATCCCTGGTTCCTGGGGGTGACGACATGACGTTGATTGGTGTTCGAGCCTGTTTGCAGGTGTTTGCATGGTGAGGCAGGGCGCTGGCAGCGGACCAAGGCACGCTCACACATTTTGGGACATTTTATTGGATGCACGACGACTTCCACCTTGGTAAGCCGAGACCGGATTTCTTTTCCACTGAATGATCTGCTGGATGCCCATACCCTGTGTTTAATTGTTAAGTATGGCATAGTGGTAAGCATCTGTTCTTTGTCTATTCTATGTGTATGTGTGTGTGTTTCTCCTCTATAACTGCAAAACCATAAAACCTAGCAGCATGAAACCTTGCTTGCATACTAAGAAAACCCCTCGGAAATGCAGTAGTGAAAATTGGGTGTTTGGGTTCATTAAAACATCCCTTTTGAAGATAATTAACGGCATAATTTAATTATATACTTCATCAGGCGATCCTCGACCACCTAGCTCTCTGGGTCTTAAGGCGTTTCCTGGGTAACCTCGCTGCTCGCTGAGGTCTGAAGCCACCATGCTTTTTGGCCAGCTCAACCATGCCTTGACTTGGAACAGGCCGCAATGATTTCTTAACGGTAAAGGTTTTTTTTTCATCTTTCTCACTCATATCGTAAGTACAATAAGTTTTCAAATTAGGAGCTTGGAGCGATTTTTTGCATTATATGATACTATTTTCTATGATATATTCCCACGGACTAATGTATTGGCCAGACCACTGCCTCGTTTGCTCTCGAAAAAAAAAAAACCCGGCTTGCATGATGCAAAAACCTGCCTTCTGCTTTTGTGTGCATATATAATACATCATGGTTATATAGGTCAGATAATGCAAATTGTGAATATAAGACTTCGAAAGACATCTTAGGCTCAACAGAAAAACCAACATGGCAGATGCATGATTTTTTTTCCTGACATTTGTGGGTGGGGAAAAGCCAGCTCACCAACCAATGGGTTGGAAGGCTTCATACGCATGCAGCTTCATTACGTTTTTAATACATATATATATATATATATATATATATATATATATATATATATATATATATATATATATATATATATATATATATATATATCTTCTTCTTTCGGCTGCCCCCTTTAGGGGTCGCCACAGCGGATTATCTGTATGATCTGCATAGTGATTTGGCACATGTTTTATGCCGGATGCTCTTCCTGCCGCAACCCTGGTCGCCTCTTGCGGCACAGGGATATGGTACACCTATTTTAACCGGGATATACACCGGCCCAGTACACTGGTACTCATTTCGCCGACCTCGGAAGGATGACAGGCTGAGTCAACCCCCTGGTGTATTAATTCAGTGGCCCAACGGGGCTTGAACTCAGGACCTTTTGGATCCCAAGCTGCTGCCCTAACCACTGCGCCAACACCAGGCTCATATACATATATATATATATATATATATATATATATATATATATATATATATATATATATATATATATATATATATATATATATATATATATATATATATATATATATATATACATACATACATACATATATATATATATATATATATATATATATATATATATATATATATATATATATATATATATATATTCCTTTACGAGGACCTTCAATGCAGGTGGGGGGCCATTAGGCCCATCAACGCCTGCACAATAGCAGCCAACCTATGGTTATTTTTCCATCCCTCTATCCTTTTTAAATGCTCAGCATCAAGGAAGGAAGCAGCACGTACCATTTTTAAAGTATTTGGTTTGACTTGGTTGACTGTCCTCCGGGGATTAGAGCAGACGTGATAACCATTACGCCACCGAGTGTGTTGTTCAAATTTAAAAAGTTTCATTGATATCGTTTACTGACTTTATTTCATCATTCACAGGTCCCTTTCTGTATTAGAAATTGATGGTAAAAAAATCTTCATTGTCAGGTTCACCTGTTCTGTTTTTTAACGTCCTGCTGCGATTCCACGCAACCTGGCCTTTTCAATTACCCCAAGAGTTTATTACCAGTGTCAAGGTAGCACGCTTGGGCCAAGGTTGTAAGGCGTGGTGCATCTTGCAGGCAGATGGTAGGAATTTGAAAAGGATTTTAAACAAATATTCCATCAGCGATTGGCTGCCTGGGGTGAGTTTCAATAAATACAGAGCTCGGGCCATGCCTGTGGGTGTCTCCATTGCAGCGGCGCGTGCTGGGGCCCTGCCGTGCTGTTTGCTAACACAGTGGCTGAGAGGGCGCTCTACGAGGGCTGCCCCGCTTAAGAAGACAATGCTGAGCACATAAATGTGGGCAAGTGGGGAGTGCATGGTGCAGCATTCCTTGGCAGGCTGGCAGGTCATGTGGCTGTGGCTTGAGGATAGCTGCTCGTCCAGGGGACTTAACTGTGGGAGGAACGATAATTATATTATTATAGTTATTGTATACACCATTCCAGGTTCATAGAACAGCTAAGTCTAACAGCACAGACACTTAAACACAAGACTCAAACACAAGTTAAGCAACAAGTTTGAGAGGAGACATACCAGAGACATTTATGAAAACAAATACAAGGTGGAATTTGTTCTCGCTATTAACAACAATATATAAACTAAAATAATTTTTTTATCGAGTCACGAGTTATAGCAAAGACTCTATATCAAGTTAAAAGATTACCTAATAGCATAACTCCGACAACAATATCACAAAAACAACATGATAAATAAATCACCAAGTTACAATCGTCATTTAATAAAATGCAAGGCTAAACAGAAAATGAAATAATGTAAGATTCATCATGAACAGAGGAAAAGTTAATTTACACGAGTTGGTGAGTTGTTCGAGTCGCACACCCTTTCCAGGGCGCTGGTGCTGCTGAAGCAGTCTCAGTCAGTGAGGTAGCATGCTTGGGCTGACGCTCAAAGGCACGGTGCATCTTGCAAGCAGATGGTCGGAATTTAGGAAGATTTTAAACAAATATTCCATCAGCGATTGGCTGCCTGGGGTGTTTTCCAGGGTGGTAGTTTGGGGATTTAGGCAGGGTTCCAGCACACTCTTTGAGATAGACACCATGAGATCTTCAAAACACCCACCAACAACCAGTGATGGCAGGTGGATGCCCAGCTTATTATACGTCCCGCCCGATCAACGTTGGTGCAACGCCCTGCTTGCGAAACAATTTTTGCGCACGTTTGGAGTGGAACCTCCACCAGTCGGGTTAAAGGCGAGTGCACTTCCTCTGCCCAATCCTGGCAGCCACGCTGTTGGGTAGTTTGTTTTAAAAAGAGAAATTGCTGAATGATGCATGAGTGATTGGAAAAGGAAAGGGTGGTTTTAATTTTACTGTGATTTTAATTTGTAAGAGGCAGAGTAAGGTATGCACATTAATAATGTTTGAAGAAATTTTGGTTTTGTTTGGTTTAAAAAAAAAAAAAAAAAAAAACGTGTTTGCTGCTTTTTATCCTTGTGCTAAAAAATCAAGATGACAGTAAATAATAAATTTTTGCGAAATAACAACATCAAGTGTATTCACATGTATGGATAGATCTGGTGCTGCTGACGTTAGGAAATCATCAAAATAATGTAAAATAAGTAATGTAAGTATTATTTTTGTTATTTTGTCACGTCAGCAG
Organism: Eptatretus burgeri; assembly: GCF_056783735.1. Taxonomy (NCBI): domain Eukaryota; kingdom Metazoa; phylum Chordata; class Myxini; order Myxiniformes; family Myxinidae; genus Eptatretus; species Eptatretus burgeri. Next base: position 104,378,596 of record NC_140961.1, on the reverse strand, counting down.
TTGATTTACACCGACCACTGATCGAATGGAGAAAACCGGCTATTTACTGTCGTGGACTGCATTCATTTTATGGCGAGTTCACGTTGGGATCCTCAGCTTCTGGTTAAACGAGATTTAGTCTCCTCCAATAAAGAGCATGGAAGAATAGGTCTTGAAGGTGGGGTACTAATGGCAGGGTGGGGGGGGGGGGGCGGATGGAAGTTTGCACAAATTTACAACAAATAATTTTTCACAAGGGAAGTAAAGAAAATGTGCAATCCTCCAGACTCAAGCATGAACGGGGAAGGGAACGAGAACTGGGTGAGGCTTTTTCTCCTGGCAGCGGTCAACGAAGGAGGTGATGAAACAGTCAACGAAACAGGCAGCAAAACAGTCGATGAAACAGGCAATGATACAGGCACACTCAGGAGAGCCAAAAACGAAGCCACTTCTTGGTAGGTGAAGAAACTCTACTCAATCAACGACGAAACCGCCACTTCTCCCTGGGGGTGAGGAAAAACTCCTCCCCCTATCTCCTTTTATGACACCCCTCTCTAAAACTCCTCTCTCCGGATGACGCCCCTCCTAACACTCCTTCTCTCTTCCAAGGCCTCACCTGGAGATTACTGAAGGTACCACATACAAGTTCTTCAACTTTAATCCCTAGCTATATTTTGGATAACGCATCACCTTTGGTATGATGCATATTTAAGCAGGACAATCCTTAAGCTAACATTTTCCTACTTCATATCTCAAGATGGCTAAACTACCCAAAACGCAGACCATACTAAACAATACATTTCTAACTGTTTTAATGTAATTACTACCCCACTCCCTCAAAAAACATAACTCAGCCTCCCCCCCCCCCATTCTGGAACAGCGGCTCCTGCAAGGTTTACTGCAGGGGCAACAGCTCCAGCCTCAACGCTGACAACTCACACATATAATTAACTTCACCAAAATAAATCGGGAGTGGCTGGGGGAAGTGAGCCGTAACTAACTTACCTATTCTCCTTACCGTACTACACTCTTAGTTGCAAATAAAACAATAAAATAGCAATCAGAGGTTGCAGACCCTCACCAGAACTTCTTTTGAGTGGTGTATTTTTGTAGGTTTTAGGGTAAATCCAATATGGCTGCCAAACCATGTGACCTATGATATATGTGAGCCTTTTGTTCCTCATGGACAGGTAGTCATGTTTGGAAAGTTTCACCTTGATTTGTTCAGCCACTACAGAGAAGAAGATTTTTGAAGGTTTTTTTTTTTTTGAAACAATATGGCTGCCGAATCATGTGACCGATGACATAATGAATTTTTTTTCTGTGGACCATTTTATCCTCATATGACCCTAAAAAAATTTTCATACTGATCGGATGTGGCGTTGTACATATGCAATTATGATGTCATAACGAGGGCACCTATAATGTCATTAAAAAAACACTCATTCACCATGAGGAGTACTTGCTATGTGCCAAGTTTCAATTTTTTCCTTGGTGAGGTTTCAGAGATACAGAGGTCCAAAATTTTTCTATTTTCCAATATGGCTGCCACACCACATGACCTACGATGTTATAATTATCATTAAAACATTCCACATGATTATTAAAACATCCACTGGTTGGATCCCATGTCCAAATTCTGCTAGTGCAATTCCCCAGCTGCCTGACTCAACCCAATCTCCCAGGGGGGCACTTCCCCACGAGGCTGGCCCAATTAACCTCCCCTGGTCTGGATTCTACAGTCCAGGGACCAACTCCCACCAAGGCTGCTTGATGGTCAATTTAAATTTAAAACTTCCTACCCTCGCTGCACACTATGGCCCCATTGTTTCTCTCGGGCTTTTTTGCCCCTCCCTGCAATCACTTCTGCCGCTGAGCCTCCTGCTCTCCCAACCTTTCTCCATTGTCGTGAGCCGCCAGCTGCTCCTGACTCACATCTCCTAATTTTGCATTTGGAGCAGTTGAAGAAATAGGCAGTCAAGGGCGTAGCCAGAGGTCCAAAAGCGATGAGGCAAAAAGAGGTGAACCTGGTTGATGTGACGGTACGCGTAGCGCAGCGTTGCGAGCGCCAATGTTGCGAAGCCATTACGGCAAGGGGTATGGGGGCCTTGAGCGGCTCCCAGAAGCCAATGCATTTTTGATGTCCAGAAACCTATTCTTGGCTAATTTCAATGCTCAAAATTTTAAAATGTTAATGTTCATTTCAACCATATTAAATGAATATGGTGGGGGGGGGGGGTATTGTCCTATTTAGGTGTGGAGATAAGAGTATTCAGAGCACTGCCGGGTAGCTTTGATAGTTTACTCCCCAGAGAGCTCAGATGGCCAGAGGGCTCAGGCCAGATCATATTTCAGGAAATGAGCGACGAGGAAACTGCCTCGTCTGCCTCAGCCTGGCTACGCCCGTGGCAGTGAAACAGGCAACAATGCCGTTGATGAAACACGTACATTCAGGACAGCCAAAAACGAAGTCACTTCTTCGTAAGCGAGAAAACTCGACTTGGTCAACGACTAAACTGCCACTTTTCCCCCCGTAGGCAAAGAAAAACTCCTCCCCCTCTCCCTCCTTTTATGACACCCCTCTCTTTCTAAAACTCCTCCCTCTCTCTCTCTCTGGATGACACCCCTCCTAAAACTCCTCCCTCTCTCTTCCAAGGCCTCACTTGTGCATCACCAGGAGATTATAGATAGTTCCACATACAAGCCCTTCACCTTTAATCCAAAGCTATTTATTTGACAATGCATTGCCCTTCGTATGATGCAAATTTAACCAGGACACTTCTTAAGCTAACATTTCCCTACTTAATACATCAAAATGGCTAAACTACTCAAAATACGCAACATATGAAGGTATACATTTCTAACTGTACTAAGGTCATTCCTTACCCACCCCCTCCCCCCTCCACCCTTCTCCTTACAAACATAACAATCTACACTAAGCTTAAATATGAGTACAAAAATCCAGATAATATTTTGAACACAATTGTGTAAGGAAACTAGTGCAGGGTGGTGCACTACTTTTGAAGTTGGAATATAAGGGAATTCCAGAAACTAGGAAAGATAACCCAAGACAGTGTTGGAGAGAAACAAAAGGAGAGTCAGAAGGGGAAACAAAGCAGCCAAATTAAGATAAAGGATATCCTCTCCCAGTGGAGGCTGGAGTGGCCCAAGGCAGTTTTGGACCAAGTCTTTTTTTTTTACTATTATTGGTGTTTTTACAGGGAATAAGGCTTGTAGAGGAGCTGCAATACAAATCGAGCACATAAAGCAAAACAGAGACATTAGACAACACAGGACTTGACTTCAGCCAAATATTGCTTCTTTCGTATGCAGAACATCGCTGGGAGTAGCATCATTAGTTAAAGGTGTGGCTGCGCTCCTGATACAACACCCTCTGTAGGTTATGGTTGGAATTGGATTTCTTCAGGGTGCCAGCGATAGCTCACCAACACTTCGCAAAAGACACAATGGGATCTTTCACATCCACCAACTAATGCCAGTGGACGGGACTCCCAGTTTAACGTCCTTCTGAGGGATGACACAAACATTGATGCCTCGTCCTTCCTGCGAGATGCTGGGATGACAGTTTGTAGCTGGGCAGATATTCAAACTGAGGCTAGGTGGCTGAGAGGCGAGGTTGCGTACCTCTAGGCCATCTTGCCAGCCCCAAATATTTGCTGAACTTGGGGGAAGTCACATATCTTCCTGCTGCATGTTGAGAATGGTGATGTCATCTTTTGACTTTCCCATTTCTGTCTGCACTCAGCAAGGGAATTAAGGGGGAATTCCTCTTCCATAATATATGCCAACCAATGGGGGTTTGCCAAGTCTCTATCCTTTAAATGATGTGTTAAGCACAGAAGCAACATATACCATTTTATAAGTATTTGGTAAGACTCAGTCGGGGTTCGAACCATCGTCCTCCCAGTGGATGCTCTAACCATTAAGACCACATAGAGTCAACCTCTGTGATGCTCTAAAAATCCTCTCCCTTGTGCAGATGACTCCACATTGTGACGTTTAGTACACCCCATCCCACAGAGACAGGTGCCTCACTTTCTGCTGATCTGGAATTAATTAGATGCAATCTCATCAAATGAATATGTCTTTCAGTCCTGGCCAATCTCAGTCTCACCCTGTCATCCAGGAAGGATCGTCAAACGAACCTACCATCTAAGTATTTCCATCGTTAGCTACTTGAAGATGTTCAGTCCAGTGCCGTATATAGAGAGAGTCTGACCATCTATTGTTATGTTTGTGTCGAGAGATTCGGCTGTGTGATTGGTCAGCCCACATCACATGGTCTCCATGGAACTATTTTGCCATCCAAGCAAATTGCTTCAGGGTTAGCATTCATATTTCATACGTACAGAAATATACACGATTTCGCTTGATTTGGGGAGAATTATGATATGCTGTGAGGCATGGGGCTGCTCTGTTCGACCAGGGCAAGGCCGAATGGTCCCCTCATGACAAAGGCAAGTGTGTTATTTGTACATCTAAACTGTGCAGAGTTGGATGGTTCTCCTCTGCTTACTCGCATTTGTGCTCGGTAAGTACCTAATTAGGATACCTCCAATCAGTCTGAAGATTTGTCTGTTGTACTGAAGCAGGGATGGAGATCTTTTTTGCCTGACAAACACTTCTTCAGGAAATCACATGGAGGTCTGACTGGTGTCAATTTAGTGCAGAGACTTGTCACACAAGACAGAGATCTCGTTTTGGAGATCACTATCCCCATTTTCCGTAACATCAAAAATAAACTGCTCGCAAATTTTTTTGGCTCGAGGACAGGAACACAATCATAAGAGTGAACGAGATGGCATGAAGGGAGAAACCTCTGCAGCAAAAGTATGACAATGCGATTGTTGGTCTCCAAATTGAAACAATTGTTTTGACTTTTTTTTTTTTTCGATGTTTTTGAAAAAAAGGCTTGCATCATTCTTTCGTGTTTCATGATCAATTTGAATGTTGTACCGCGACTTGATATTTTTGTAAACCAACTGCAGTAAAACTCGCCCTATGCCTACATGGCTCGAACTTATGCAAGGTATGCAATATATTTGGCTCAAATGTTCTGATCATTCATTGTCTCATACTTTCATTCTTGCATTACATTTGAAATCTCTTGCTTGTACTACATCCCATCTCGTTGAATATATTATTCCTTATAGTGGCGTACGCCGTCATCGGTTGATTTGTTTGGAATACCGAATTCCGTGGAGAACCACTACAGATTGCTGGTTTTAGTTCTATCGCTGTGAGAATTCTCGAGTGTTCCATTATCAAATTACAGACTGTACATCACCCTTTCCATGACAGATTTGTGCTTTGTAGTAATCCTGTCGTAGAGAGCTAAGTTCGATAAAAATGGGAGAAACTAAGAAACTAAGGATAAAAGTTCGTTCTTCCGGCATTATGAAAATTCGTAATCCAACCAGGTTCAAATCATACTAACAGCCAAACGATCCGTATTATAGCCTTCAGGTTAATCTCAGGTTTTATTTTGGGGGGGATTGTATGCCTTGTCGAGGCTCGTATGGGAGGTAACACACAATGCACAGCAAGGGGGGCATGGGACAAGAGGAGCGGGAGTTTGAAGGACAAAACCGTAGGGAACAGAGACATTAGGAGATCTGTGGAAGGGAGAGGGATGGGGGTGTGGAACACAGGATATACAAGATGGACATTCCAGTGACTTTCAGTAAAGGCCCGGTCACACCTTGACGTTTTAGCCAGCGATGGCAACGTATTAAAATGTATGTAAAACGCTGGCTGACGTTGAACTTTTGATGTTTTTTTTTTTAAGATTCGGACGTATTCATAACGAGTTGGTCGTATGCATAACATATTAGTAATGGACACAGAACGTTTCGTTGTGTTATAGATAACTTATACCAACGAATGCTGACCTGTTGTCGGCCTACACAACCGATGCCCAACGATAGTCTAACTTCGGCATAGCGCGTTGCACGCATCGCCGACGATGTCGTGACGTAGCCTATTAAAAGGCTGACGCACAACGATTCGAATCATAACTGCCGTAGAAATGGAAGTGACAACATCGCGGTCACACCTTGGCGATCTTGCCAGCGCATGCCGACCTAAGAAAAATGTGTCTAAAACGTTGGGGCACGTCAAATACGGTATGAGTAAGTTTGGTATACGTGAGTAGAACGCTAAAGTACGCTATCATACGTCATAGTAAGTAGAGTACGTCAAGAAATTTTAAACATGTTCAAAATTTTACGACGTACTCGGCGTATGACACACGTTCCGCATGCAATGGGGATAAGTTTTACACACGATATGTGGACGCTTACACACGTCCACAAACGCTACTTATAAGCTACTCATAAGTCGAAACACGTCGCGGTAATGTCTTTTTTACGCAAAACTTATTTCTAACTTGTGTTTGACGTGCTTTGAACCAATTCTTTACGTAGTCCCAACACACATCGACGTATGTAGACGTATTCCAATCACGTCTTCCGGTCGACAAAAAAAAAAATGAACGTGTTTCAAGGTTACAACTGCCATATAAAGACGTGTTCCCAGCAGTTTTGGGAATTGGTATATAAAAATGCTGCTCATAAAAGGGAACCCAACAGTGTTTTCGAGTTCCTTTTTGAGTCGATGTCCATGTCAGCACTATCAGTATCAGTATCAGTATCAGTATCAGTATCAGTATCAGTATTAGTATTAGTATTAGTATTAGTAGTAGTTTGTTCATGTTGGCAGTAATAGGTGAGTGTGAGGGGGAGGGTGTGGGTTATGATGGATCCTCCTTGCGTCCGCGTGTCCACGGGTAAGTTCATAGGCTGCCACTCAACGATTTAAATGGTTGCATCTCCACTATTGAAAGTAGACGCTTGCGCTCAACAATTGGATTTTTTTTACACTCAACGACTTTTAAATGGTACCACTCAGCCATTTTCATTGTTTACAATGAACGATTTAAATTGCTGTCACTCGCCTTTGTTTTTTGACGCTGGGGTTTGGAAATTTGAAGCGTGTCTTCTGAACGTGTTAAAACGCTCAAACTCGACTATTTCAAATAGACGCTGCCGATGGACAATTGGAATCATAGCCAAGCTAGACATCGAAGTGTGAACATCCTCGTCATGCCGAAGAAAAGTTTGAAGAATGCTGCAAATAAGTGTCCTGGCCGTGGCCGTGGATGCTGACGCAAGGACGATCCATTATACCGACGTCTTTCAGCCTATGAGTAACTTAAAAGTAACGTCTGTCGATGTGTGGCAACGATCGCGTAACGTGCCAACAACACGTTAATCATAGGTTAGAAATAAGTTTCGGGTACGCTAAACATTACCTCGGCGTGTCTCAACTTATGATTAACTTACAAGTAGCATGTGTTGACGTCTGTCAACGATCGCAGACCGTGCATACGACTTGTGGCCAGCGTAGCGGAACGTGTGAGTCATACGCCGGCATACGTCGTGAAATTTCAAGCATGAAAAAATTTGAGGACAACCGAAAAGTACAACGTTTAAAGCCAATGTACAACGACGTATGGCAGTGTTTTTCAGCGTGCTCTCAATGTTATCAAAACTTACCCATAACGTATTCAACGTGTGCCAGCGTTTTAGAAAAAAAATTCAAAAATCGGCATACGTTGGCTAAAACGTCAAGGTGTGACCGGGCCTTAAGGGAAGCAGGGAATGTGAAGGAAGAGGGTTTGGGGTGGATTAACGGGGGTAGAAAAGATCGAGGATTTGGATGGGGGATGAAAAGAGATGGTGGTGAACATCTGTTTTGAAGGCCTGGAGGGAAGAATGGGATTGAATAGAGTGAGGGAGTTTATTCCAAAGGCGGGGAAAAAGAGGAATGAAAGAGTGAAGGTGAGCAGTGAATTCGTGATTTTGGTAGTTTTACCAGAAAGGGGGTTGTTTGGCAGACCTTGAGCGCCCTGCGGAAATATGTTGGGAAAAATTGCAGACAGAGCGGGGGGGGGGGGTGCGAGACCGGAGAGTTTATTTGATGAGAGCCTTTGTCCACAGTTTATAAGGAACGTCTCCATCTATGATCTCAGTAAATTGCAACGTTGTGCATCGCATACTTTTTGAACAACGAGTTATTTAGCGTGCTTGTGTTGATTAGCACCTACCTCGTACTACTAGCACATGCTCACTGCTCACGCTCGCATGGAAGGCAAGATGGCACCTGCTAGCGAGTTAGCACATGCTCACGCTCGCATGGAAGGCAAGATGGCACCTGCTAGCGAGTTGGCTAGATTCTCTCTGCATAACGCACTGGTTCAGTCCCTTGAACTTCAAAGCCTTACCATAAGCCAAATGCCTCCTTGGTGAACTACAAAGCAAAAGCCTTCAACAGACTGGGCATGTTCTGTCATTACAAGTCATTCCTTGAAAAATGAACTACTCACAGAATACAAGGCCTTTGTCCATAGCTCAGTGGAGTTTTGCTCTCCTCTTTGGACTGGCACCACAGCAGCACCTCTGTCTCTCCTGGAATCTGAGGAATGTAAAATTCTCAACATAATTGTCATCTTCCACAATGAGGCCGAAGCACAAGGCCTGTTGCTCTCGCATCACAGAGAGGATGGTGGCCTCTCTGTATTTTATCAGCTCTCTATTTTTACATACTTAAGAAGAACAGCTCTCTGGTGAAGCTCCCTATGCTCTCTTAGCTCTCCAACCCTCCACCTACTTCTCCAAAATATACACATTATTCCAGTATTCCCTCTTCTGAAAGAAGTCCTTAAATCCAGGCTTGTACTGCATACCGTCATTCATTGAACTGCCTTCAATACAATTGCACTCTTCCCTCCCGGGCTTCAAGCAGGGGGTTAACACCACCTCTTATCACCACCCGTCCATAACTATGACAATTTGTACCTTGATCAAGCTTAACCCACCCAACCGTCTTACTTTCAGGTTGCTGTTCTTCTCCAATCCTCCATGTCTTATTTTTGTCTTCGCTTATTGCTTTCCTGTACACATCCTTGGCCCCACTGTCAGTGTGTTTCACTTTTATCCTTCGTCACCTCACTCTTTCATGACCCACGATTTTTGTATATAAACCCCACTTACTCTTCATTGAAAGACACCATGACATTTTTAACATCTACCATCTTAATGCTAGGAGATTGGTCACCAACTTTATATCCTTTTCAAGAACAGCAAACTGATTGAAGAAACACCCTGCCTGTGAAGCACCAATCCCAAATTTGATAATCGGGTTTTGAGAATCGAACCCAGATGAGACAGGACAATTGCGAGTGCTCCAGATCTGTACCATCATGTCAGACAACAGGAGAGTCATTGAAATCCATAAGAATTATTCGATCTTATTTGTGTGGATATATTAACTAAAATAATCAGGTTTTTGCATCTCGCTTGGTTATGTGCACTCTCCTCATATACATCTATCTTTACAACCACCGTGCGCAGTGCGACTTACACAGAAAAAGTCGTTTGGTCCATCACATCTGTGTCGCATCCAAAGGAGATATTGATATTGATGTCGCATCCAAAGGATATATACCTTCAGATAATGCACATTCCATTTATTTATTTATTTTGCTGACAATCCCGTCACTTCATTGTGCATGCTTTGGGGGAAAGGGAGTAGAGAAAGGGATCTGGGAATGAAGAAAAAGAAAGTTGATGAAGGAAGGGAATGGGGTAAAGAGAAGAGAAAATGATTGGCAGGATAGTTGGATGAGCAAACGGAAGGTGAGGGAAGGAGAATGTTTGAGAGAAGAGGATATGGTCAGAATGGATGTCATCATTTCCCCACCGTTGTGTAAGTCAAGTTTGAATCGTCCCCTGATTAAATGTCTCCCTTTCATATGAATTGGGACAATATGAGACGAGGGACGAATGAACAAATGCTTCCTTGCTTGATGCTCAGCATTTAAAAAGGATAGAGCACGGACAAACAACCATAGGTTGGCAGCCATTGCACAGGCTTGATGGGCTGAATGGCCTAATCCTGTGTTGATGTTCACTCATTATTATATATTTTTTCCTTCCAGCTCATTGTCTATACGTTAACCTTCCAGTAGCTTGGCTATCTATACGTATGTAAAAGAAAAGCATGCAGATGAACTTGGCACAAATTTCAGCAAGTTGAGTAGTTCCACAGTGACTTGTGACATGAAACTAACAGTGGCTGATTACAAACTTCCCAAAACGAAATAATAGCTCATATCTTTGAGAAACTACTGTGAAACTGCGTGGAAAATAGACGAGACCCCCAAGGAAGAGAAAACAAAAAGAAATGGAAGAAAACGCAGCCAAAGTGCCTACATTAAAACATTGGTTTCCAGGAGAACGCAGCACTTTTTCACCAAGTTGGCTCAGAATCAAAACCAACGGAGCATGATCAACGGTATCGGAACCCGCTCGCTATACAGTTGCAGGCATGTTTACACCAATATTCCTGACACTACAGATTACACCACATTTCATCCATCCTGACCACAATGAACCATGACTTCCCGTGACCCCTTATTGGTCACGTGCTGTCAAATAAAAATCATTTCGCTAAATGCACGCGTACAACATGGCTCGGAGTAATATGTTATGGAGAGGGCAGTTGACTATGCCTGCCAGCTATGTGAAATGAAGGTTTTACATTCTGACTTCAAGATAATCTCACAAATATGTAATGAGAGCTTATCAGTTGGCATGGGAATTACATTTTGAGGGTAAGTGTTTCCTTTTTCTCTGTTGCCATCCTGAGCTGCACATTAGTTCAAACACCGGAAGGGACTGAACATAGATACAATGTTTTTCAGGTGGAATTTGAAATTCGTGGAAGGTTGGGGATTGGGAGATGGGAGAGGGGGGGGGGGAGGACTGAGAGGAAAGAAGGAGGAGGGGGAGAACCTCAAGTTATATGAACGATACACTTATTATAGTCCAAGAAATGCGAAGGTTTTTAAATTTTATGTCTCAAATGTATAAGTATGTAAAAGTAGTGCGAAAAATGAGGGCTGATAGGATAGCCTAGACCTATATAGGTATGTGCACAATTACCTCTGATCCGTGGTTCATTTTAATCTCAACCCAGCAATAAACTGCCATCCTAGTGTTTCACACGCAGGGTGAGTCATCGATATGCGTGCCAGTCATCGGATAAACGTTAAAGTTGGCGTTTGGCGTCCAGTCTGCCTGTAATAGCTGGTGAACGTTAAAGACCCCATGGTGTCCTTCTTTCTCAAGTAGTACTTGAGTTATCGGAAACAAATTACAATTTCCTGCCACCTTCAGTAGAATGTCAGACATGGCCATTCTGTTCGTGAAAGACTTGTCGGCAAAAATGTTCCCGGGCCAACCCCGAAAGAAAGTGTGAATAATTGTGGACCTTCAAAGAAGTAATTGTAGTCGTAGCAGGATAAATTCACTAAAAACAATATTATTTATTTATTTTCATGTATAATATTTACCCCATGCATGCTAAGTGAAAAGCGGGGTTAAGCAATTGGTTCATGTCTGTCCATCCGTATTATCAGTTTGTGATCGAGCACCAACTTATTTAAATTAAATGTTATATTTTGAACACGTGAATAGGAAGACAAATTTGCCGTTTATAACATTACTTTATCTCTGAATTTGGCCCGAACATGCACACAGAGGAGCGAGATTAAAAAAACAAAAATTCCATTTCAAACACCATTCCAAGCAGGAAACTTGCTGATTTTAAGGATTTCATGAAGGACACAAACAACATGCATGAATAACTAGTGTAACATGTTAGATAGGGTGATGAAATTGACACTGCATAAAATGCAGGTAAACTCTGGAATTTATTAATTTATACGACTTTTACGATATTTATTTTATTTAAATTGAATTATGTACTTGAACACGAGAGAACACAAATCACCATCTTATCACTTCCACGAACCTCGAGTTTTTTTTAGTACTTGGGCATGTTCAATAGAGTGGTGGTGCATAAGATTGGTGTATGACTGCTTCAATAGCACAAAACTTCCAGATTTGTTTTTTTAACGATCTTTAAAATCATTACTTTCTTAAAATCTAAGTATATACTTGAACAATATGCATCGTATCATGTTCTCTGAACTCTTAAAATTATAATGTTATTGTTATTACTAGCTGAAGTGCCTGTCTACGATGGGCAATAAAAACCAGAAGACCCTGTAAATACCATAAATATTTTCAGCTCACATAACCATGTTCTGTGATAGTTGCATTATTCAATTAGTTTTAAAAAAAAATTGTGTGCACATATATCTTTACCTTTGAATTATAGCCTCAGTTTCCCTAAACAGTCATGTACTCATTTTAATTTATGAACAATGCGATCCCTGAAGTTTCAGCTACATACTGTACATAGGCCTACATACATGCATATATACATACATACATACATACATACTTACACACTACAGCATCGCTACATTACACTATGTTTATCTCCCTACAAATTATTTTCTTATTTTAGGAAAAATTATTTCCGACTAATTACTTGTATTGTTACAAATTTGAAAAATATCAAAGTTGACGTTTCTTGATTGGACTGTCAAGAGGAGTCGAGTTGAATGCAGCAAATTGGCATTTTCATTCTGATCATCTGCTTCTGATCACATGCTGTTGTTGACTTGGTGTCCCTGATTTTTACAATATTTTATAAATGTATACTTCTGTACAAGTTACACACATTGAATGTACATATTGTACAAATTACACACATTAAATGTACATATTGTACAAATTACACACATTGAATGTATATAGTATATAAATTAAAAAATGTCCAAATTACACACAATGAAAGTACGTATTATACAAATTACAAAATGTTGAATTATACACATTGAATGTACATATTATATAAATTCCAAAATGTACAAGTTACACACATTGAATGTACACATTGTGCAAATTACACACATTGAATATACATATTGTGCAAATTACAAACTATACAAGTTACACATATTAAATGAACATATTGTACAAATTACAAACTGCACAAATTAGATACATTGAATGGACATATTATACAAATTACAATCTGTACAAATTACACACATTGAATGTACATATTGTTGCGAATCTGGAAACCATTATCGCACTCATCATTCAGGTCCTTTAGCTCAGTTATCTCGGTAAGTGCATGTTCCATAGATAGCTCGCCTTCCAATGTTTAATGGGTAAAAATTGATTAAATGCGCTGTGATTCATTTTAATAGTTAGGGTTTGATCAGAACACAAAGAAGAACAACCGTCCCCCTCCTCTGCAAAGAGGAAGAATAACCCTCCCGTCCCGTGATGCAAGGACGTAAACAACTCCCTCCCACCCGCGGTTGTGCGGCACACGAGGGCATAAGTCACGTCGGGAACGGGGGAGGGGGCCGATAGGAATAAAAAAGGGACCCTCTGCTTGGCTCGAGTGGGTTCTTGGGTCTTGTTGGGGGTTGTTCATCGGAAGAGAGGGTTTTGTCTGGTTGGTTGTCGTGAGTTCGTTGAGAGTTGTTCAAGGGAGAGTTTGGGCTGGTTGTTGGTGGTTCATCGGAGGAGCTGGTTGATTGGAGAGTTGTTCATTGGAGGAGTTGGTTCGGGTTGTCGTGGTTCTTCTTCGGCCTGGTGGTCGAGGAGTGTCGGCCTGGTTCAAGGGTGGTCGATTTGGTTCGAGGTTGTTGTTCTGCTGGTGCTTCTTCGGGTTGGCTGTGCCGTTCGTGGTTCAAAGGGTCGTGCTGGTTCTGAGTTATCTTGGTTCGGCCTTTGTTCTGCTTCATGGCCTCATCTTGGTTCGGCTGGCTCTACTTGGAAAGCGACGCATTTTCGAGAAGGCTCGGTGTTTCGTCTCATCAGCATGTGGTCCGGAGCACGAGGGGATCCGCTGGAGCTCGGGAAGGATCGCGGCTCACCGCGATTGTATCCAGCTCGCCCTCACTGGAGCCCGGGTCTGAACAGCTTGACCACACGAGGTGGAGAGGTTCGAGATAGGTTCTGGGTTTCAGCTCATCTGTCCCTCCGAGCTGAAGTCCTTATTAAAGGCATCAGCCACCATTTCTTGGGTGTGTGTGTGTGTGTGTGTGTGTGTGTGTGTGTGTGTATGTGTGTGCGCGCGCGCGCGCGCGTGCGTACGTGTGTCTGTGGGCCTGTCGAACAAGTAGAGAACTGTTAAGTGCTTTGTGTGCTGTAAATGATTGCATTGCATTTATTGTATTCGGTATAGTTCTGCTCTTGCGTGCTTCCCTAGTTCCCCGATTACTGTATAAATAAACCCCAATTGTTAAATATTTTCAGCTCATCACGTCGATTCTTTCATTGACTGAGCATGCTGTGTGTTAGGAAGTAGAAGGCCGTTGGGCCGCCGTAAGGGGACATTCGGACCGACGGTTCTCGGCGATTAAGCCGCTCAGAATCGCGCGCGAGGCAGGCTCGCTTAAGCAGCTTGTTTCGTACGAGTTCCATCGTGGGTGTGGAGGCTCAGTAGATTGCCAGGTGGTCTCTCGGTATTTTGAAGAATTAGCAAATAACCCTGTACCACATGGTGGAAAAATTGGCCCTTCACGGTTATTGCACAAGGACCCGTTGGCTTCGGACTTATCCGGGCGACGATCTATATTCCGGGCGATCGATCGGGCCGACTCTACTTGCGGCTCCATCAGAGCGGTCGGCTCATGGCCGACCCCCCGGCCCCTAACAATATTATACAAATTACAATCAGTACAAATTACACACATTGAATGTACATATTATACAAATTACAAACTGTGCAAACTATACATATTGAATGTACTTATTGTACAAATTACAAAATGTACAAATTACACACATTGAATGTACATATACAAATTACAAAATGTACAACTTACACATATTGAATGGACATATTGTACAAATTACAAAATGTACAAATTACACACATTGAATGTACATATTGTACAAATTTTAACTTGATCGGAGGTGATTTAGAGGTCACTCCAGATGACGACTTTTAGTCTCATGACTTGAATAAATTAGGGTATGGTCAGGTACGATTACAGGTACTTATGGATGTCTGAGGTGGAAATGGAGTGCATTTTCGAACTCTATGAGGTCGATTTACTCTAAGAAATGACTGCACCGACATTGAATTCACTACCATTTCGAAAATATGACCTAAAACAAGATTTATCATTACTGGAGTTGAGAAACTAATATTACTCATTTCGATATTTTCTAATCTACAATTAATTTGTGGTCCGTCTAAACATTTCTTAGAGTAAATGGACCCCACTGAGTTCGAAAATGCAGTCCATTTTCACCTAGGAAGTTCAGAAGTGTACGGATTTGCGTCTCACCATACCCTAATTTAATATAATAATAACTAAATAAATAACTAACATATTTTTCGTGAATCATTGAATCTAAAACACTGGATGTTGGACCGGCTAGAAATAAGTTCAGGCTGGAGTGGATACAGCAATAGAGGCGGAGATGATAGTGGTATTTGGTAAATGAGACGAAATATTCTAATAGTTTGTAATTCCATTGACTGAAAAATTATGGTATGGTGAGATGCGAATCCGTCCACTT
Organism: Eptatretus burgeri; assembly: GCF_056783735.1. Taxonomy (NCBI): domain Eukaryota; kingdom Metazoa; phylum Chordata; class Myxini; order Myxiniformes; family Myxinidae; genus Eptatretus; species Eptatretus burgeri. Next base: position 104,363,072 of record NC_140961.1, on the reverse strand, counting down.
CTGAACTTCATAGGCGAAAATGGACTGCATTTTCCAACTCAGTGGGGTCGATTTACTCTAAGAAATGTTTAGACGGACAACAAATTAATTATAGATTAGAAAATATCGAAATGAGTAGGATTAGTTACTCAACTCCAGTAATGATAAATCTTGTTTTAGGTCATATTTTCGAAATGGTAGTGAATTCAATGTCGGTGCAGTCATTTCTTCGAGTAAATCGACCCCATAGAGTTCGAAAATTCACTCCATTTCCACCTCGGACATCCAGAAGTACCCATAATCGAACCTGACCATATCCTAATTTAACCAACTCATGAAACTAAAAGTCGTCATATGGAGCGACCTCAAAATCACCTCCGATCAACTTAAATTTTTTATGCGCGTTATTGAATCATAGTGGAATAATGTAAGGCTTGTGGAGACAACATCTGAATTTTTTTAATTTTTTTTTGCTGTTTTTGGACCACCCTAATGTACATATTGCACAAATTACAAACTGTACAAATTCCACACACTAAATGTACATATTATACAAATTACAAACTGTGCAAATTACACACATTGAATATACATATACAAATTACAAGCTGTGCAATCTATACACATTGAATACACATATTGTACAAATTACAAACTGTATAAATTACACACACTGGATGTACATATTATACAAATTACAAACTACAAATTACACACACTGGATGTACATATTATACAAATTACAAACTGTACAAATTACACATACTGAATGTATTTATTGTACAAATTACAATCTGGACAAATCACACATATTGAATGTACATATTGTACCAATTACACACATTGAATGTGTATATTATACAAATTACAAACGGTGCAAACTATACACATTGAATGTACTTATTGTACAAATTACAAAATGTACAAATTACAGACATTGAAGGTACATCTTGTACAAATTACAAACTGTACAAATTACACACATTGAATGTATATATTATACAAATTACAAACTACAAATTATACAAATTGAATGTACATATTGTACAAATTACAAAGTGTGCAAGTTACACACATTGAATTGGGTCTTTAGCTTCGTAGTTTATATCAGTTCTTGTTTCTCGGTGACGTAAGCATCCACTGCTGAAGTGCTAATTGCAAGCATGTGGGCAAGTATCATGAAATTAGTCTGCCTGTCTTACTGAGGCTTTTTCAAAGTGATCCTGGGATTTGAGAACTGCACCGTTGGTCTTACATTACAGCTCAGCTTTCTTTACAACATCCACGAGATTAGCCAACATATTACACATAGGCCCTGCACTCCACTTTCAAGCTATTCCTTTTAACCACGTTAATGTTAAAGCAAACTTTCACAACCACTGTATTCAAAATCCAAAATATGTTTCACCAAAAGTTTCATATCAAACACTGCAAAGGTACCAATATTAAATCACATATCCACACCTCCCGGTTGTTACCACATCGCTCCTGAGCAATTGGATCTCTGCTGTGAAACATCCTGTGTGTAGCCTAGGTGGTCTCCACAAGCAGATTGGAGAGGTACCCAGGACAAAAATGACAGAAAGAAGGTTAAACATTAAAAGAAGGGGCGGCAGTATCTGCTTTATGCGGTTTGCACATAGCCAGAGATTAATAGGTTATTCTAACCTCAAAGTCCTCTTTTATCTCAAGTATGGTGAGAGGTTAGATGACAATTCAAGGTACATGAAAAAATGGTTTGTATGATGATTCACATAATTTATTAGCCATAATAAACCACATGATAAATTCTCATTTATCAGAATTATAATTAAGATGTATCTGCATTTCTTTCTTAATAGGCCACAAACTGAAACTCGGGAGACTTTGTTTTACACTGTTTTAGACAACTAACTTGTGTTAAAAGTTTTTACTCTGAAATGCTGCTCGTTATCTCAAATGGTGGGGTCAAAGTAAGTCATGTAGACCCCAAAAATTGGCAATTTTATCCTTGCTGCAGACTTCATGTTTCAGGATTTTCCCTCTGAAATGGAATGGGGGCTCAGATGTTTTGGGCAGTCACAGATCGCCCTCGGGCCTAGGTGCTACTGGCCAACTGATTTTTAAGGTTTTTATTGTTGTTTACTTGACATCGTAAAAATGTGAAAATGATACTTGAATCAAAAATATTGTATTTTTCTGTAACTTTGAGTCTGGCTGTCTCTATAATTATTCAATATAGACCTGCAACACTTGGTAGACCCAGAGTATAGAGGCAAAGCTACTTCATGTGAAAGTTTGGTTCCCGGTACAACAGAAGCGAGGTTAAGGGGCGTTAGCAAAATGGTTCCGGGGCTTATTGGGACCAGGTCCTTAGCTGTGTGTCACTAGGTGGTATATCTGAGAGGAAGGCTCTGTGTTGACCTCTCAGACAGTTTTTTTAATATATATATACCTTGTCGAGGCTCGTGTGAGAACTAACAATTGCAGAGATATGGTGTGATTTTTGTTTTTGTCTTGATCAGTTGTGTGATTTTTACTGTTTCTAAACCCATGCATATCAATGCAAGATGAACACGACTTGTGACATGAGCACTGCCCTCCTTCACAGTAAGTTTTCACACAGTTCCATTTAACTACTTTGATTGCACTTCCTGGAGCTGTCACAATCCATGTCCATGTGATCCATGTGACAAAATCATCCATCATCCACAAATCCACAAATCATCCATGTGATGGATTTCTGCCTCTGATGATGAACCATCTAACAGCCCTGTGGAAGAGTCATTGTTAAAACGGTCGAAAGCGGTTCCTGTTCAGAGCACGTCAACACAAACAAACCAACTTCTGTCCTACTTGGCTGCTTGATGGAACACAAACTGTGCGTAGTCCTGTTGTAGCATTCACTTGAATTTGTCCTACTTGAATAAAACACAGAACACATTTTGAGGAGACAAGAGAAAGAAAGTCTTAATGTCTATCCACAGGAAAGTAATGTTGACTTTTCCCCCCCAAAATTTCAGATTCACTACAACACCCATTGTTACCAAATTTCAGCTTGAATTTACCCACAGACCTGCAATTTACTCCCAAAAATGTACAATTTTGCTCTATCAATTGCTCGAACAGGTTTTTCTTTGAGGAAATATAAACAATGTATGAACCCACAATATATTTTTTTGTACTTACAGTCGAGGCTCATGGAGATTATTAAAACCATTTACTGCACAACTGCATTTACCTGAAGTGTGTTCTTGTAGCTTCTTATCCTTCAGTGCATTTCAAGAATAAAGTGATGAGTTTTGTCATCTGGAAGACTTCATGAGTCTTGATTAGTACCTTCTCAACTGCACAATGCGAAATGAAACATAGGCCATGGTGTCGTTTTTCTCTAAAAGACAGATAAATGTAATAGCTGAACAGATACAAGCCTATCGTCATCTTGGATACAAAATTACATTTAATGTGTTTTGTATGCTGCACACTGGTTTCCTGATTTATTTACTTCTCAGGTGCAGTCCTTGGTTTTTTTTGTTTCTTCAACAAGATTTTGCAACATACCTTGCAGGAGAGTTTATGATATCTCACTCCAAGGTCAACACAATCTTTTTCTCTGATATACAACAGAATGCCTTCATCTTGTTTCATTGTGGCAGTTTCTAGGAATTTTCCTGAAAAATTCATTAGAGTGGGCAAGATATTTGCATTTTCTTTTTTCGGTCATTCAAAAGGTTTGAGAGTTTCATACTCATGGAAGATCCACTAACTGAGATCGCGGTCGCAATGTTATTTTCCCGTTACTAGGCTTCGAGCAATATGGATGTGCTGGACCAGGACACTGGATCAAACCCTTCACACTCAGAGGCAGGTTGCAACTTCCTATTCAGATACTTTTTCTCACTGAAGTCAATGAGCCTCTTGTTTATAAAGTGCTGATAGCTGTAGGTTACAGGAAACCCTGCTTTTTATGGAATGTCACTGAACTGTACTCCCACCAGATGCTCATGATTCTTCACAATAACCTGACAATAGCAATCTCATTCCAATCATTTCTTCAAACATTTGTGATACGTAGTCCATCTGAGTGGAGTGAATGGGAATACAGCATAACTTGTAGTGCAAATAGCACTTTAAATAAAATTTTATTGTCGACATTACAAACTAATTATTGTAGCATGGGTGCTGCCAATATATGCATCATGTGATACTGACAACCACTCTGATTGGTTGATGCTCAAATTTTGGGCTCTCCACTCATGATGCTGACAAACACTCTTTGAGAAGAAATATAACAAAAAGGCTATACAACTTGTAAACTGGCAGAAATCATGAGTTAAACTTCCAGGAAAGGCTAACCTGTTCTTTGATTACTATTGTCAGCATTGTAGAACTTCTAATGTCAGAACTGAACTGAATGACAAATGGTCTCAGCTTGAGGGCAATGTAATTGATTCATTTGGAGTCCACTCTGAATGGTTTCCCTTATAAAGTTATTGTTAACTGTCTCATGCCGAATTATCATTAATCAAGCAGCTTAATTTGATGACAACAGCAGTTATAAACTACAGGGGGTCCAGTTTTTCCGATGGTGGAAAGTTGGTCCCTCTATGCTTCCACGTGCAGGGAATTCTGATAACCACCAGGGTCTCGACCAAAATTATTGCTCATTCCACCATGACAGGTAATTTGGAATGTGTGGCAGACTGGATTATAATGCCATTGCTCCCCTCTGGAGAAATGTAAAATAAGATCTTTACCGGCCATAAGGGATTGCAGATTGGATAGCCAGTGTCACGTCCCGTATTGAAGATTAGGGTCCTTTCCAATGCAGCATCACCTGATGACTGAATTATTTGGAAGCTTGAATTTGATTTGATTTGGTGCAGGAATCAAACCCAGAGACAAATGAGCAAGATTTTACCAAACGATGCTGCCAAGAACCATTCAACCCATGTAGAAATTTGAAGTAGTGAGGGTATTACCCAATGCAAAATCACATGACTCGAGCAAATCAAACTCAGGAGATAAGGTACACATCAATGTTCAGACAAGTGAGTTTAATTCCATCCTTTTACCAATCGGGACCTCACCGATGCTGATATGCCAACAGCAGTAAATCGTATGCATTACGTTTTCATTCCTAAAGAGTGGTTTGTTGGGATTTGGCAGGGATTTCCAACTGCCACAGGACCTCCAAGGATATATGCACAGAGGTTAAGTGTAGACGGTGCTTTGCATGCCAGATGGACTAAAGTTTAATTTGCCTTGAGATGGAAAGGTTGACTGCACGAACGTAAAGCCGTGGCGGTGATTTCTGGATGTTGTTCACAGCCAAGGTCAAATTGTGAGCTTCAAATTTATGATCCTGTGTCAAAAAACTGACGCCTTGTTAATTTCAGCTCCAAAGAGAGTATCTCGGTTGCAACAGCTCGAATATATTGTGGGGTTGTCTTTAAGGCAAGGAAAATCCTGGTCCTTAAGCCAAGCATTTGTGTGTTGCGGAGGTGATAGCCAAGTGCGCAGGCACAGATCACTTTAAGTACGGCCATATACCTATGGATTTCCAAACATGCCACAAACTCTTTGCTCTGTATGTCAAACTGAATTGAGAATTAACCCAAAAAGCAAAGAGCAGCATGAAAGAAAATATTATTTTCTATTAAAAATTGACACGAACATTAAGCCCAACGAATTGTTAACACGTAGATAAGATGGACATGTCCAACCAGGTGACACAGAAGGAGCACACTTGTCTAGTCTGGGTTCCATCTAGCTTTGAGCTGTCTAGTCTGGATTCCGATCTCGACCCGACTATCAAGTTTGCACCCTGATGCGTTGCATGTCAGGCATTGCATCACTGGGTGCACTATCATCTGGATTGGATGTCAAGAAATGGACTCGTCTGCCAGCAGTGGTTGCTGCTGGTGGACGTTAATTATTCTATTCCACGATAAAGAGTAAGATGAGTCATAAACGGCACCCTGACCAAAATCAAAATCCCTGCCCTACTACTATTCCTGAAAAGGCAATGGCAAACCACCCCAATGTATTTCCTTGTCAAAGAATCTCTGTCAGAAGTCCCCAACATTCTGCAAACAAAGGGTGTAGGATCAATCCAATCCAACACGAAGATAGCAAGAAGTCATCAAAAAGGAAACATAACTAGTAATAGGTAGGCATCCACAACCATCCTTGACTATGTTGAGGAACATCGGCTGAGCTCCTCAATTTGTTTTCTTCTGTCCTCACTTTTTAACCTTTATTCGTTTTAAAGTTAGCTGTCTCTGCAACCGCTTGAGCGATTATCACTAAACTTTCAAAATAGGAGTGCATCCCCATGTAGAATTAAAAGAAAAAAACAAAGTTACATGATGATTGGATGGGAAATGTGGCCGGCGTTACAAAAAGTCTGTTTTCGTAGGCACGGGTTGCAGGGTGTTTCATGTATTAGGAATAATCAAATTACCAATAAACTTTTAGAAACTGTCCAGGAAGCATTTCTTTGATGTGACCTCTTTTCGTGGGCTCTTCCCATTCATGGATCATCAGTCGGCTGCTGCTGTGGTACTTAGCAATCTGGCGTTGCCCGCTGCTCTTCCAATCCTGTTGGCATTTTGAAGAAATCCAATTTTTTGTGGGGGGGCCTAAAAAAACTTCCCTACACCCACTAAAGAATGGGGTTGGAGATCGTTTAATATCACCTTTCACGTCGCGATAAAGGCTTCAGCACCATTGGATGATCAAAAAAAAAACCCCATAAATGCAAGAAAAATTCGTTTTTTTTTTTTTTCAAAAATATGTTTTGCCTTCAACACTCAGTGGCACTCACTGATGAACAGAAAGTTTTACAAATATCCCATTGGCCATCTCAGAAAAATGGTAACACACAGACAGACAGACAGACAGACAAACATCTCTCTTTTAGTAAGGCATAGAGATAAATGATTTGAATGAAGAGAGCTGGTCAACCCCATTTTCAACCCATTTTCGGAACTTGGCAAGGATACCTGTGTATGAGGCTTGGGTATCCACACCAACTCAAAATACTCATACGACATACACCCAAAGTATAAGGACAGCCATACCACTTACTCAGTCTGAGTATCAGACGGACACACTCAATTGTCTCTTGAGGTTCACTTGGCCTCGGTCCACATATTTTTAAACTTCAGTAGGCCGAGGTTCAAGTAACTCAAGTCTTTTTAAAACATAGTCCTGAGGGCCTGCTGTATCTGCACAAAGACCTCCTCTTGTCAAATATTCCAACATCTCTGAATTTGGCAGGAGATTTCCAGATATTTTAAAAAGCTTTTCTTTTCCCGCTCTCAAAACTCTCTCAATTTTGCTATTGTTTTTGGCTGAAGTTGGAGACGTGGAGCCTCGACTCTCAATTGTCTTATTGTAAGTTTTATCTGAATTAACATTTAATTCTGAATTAAATCGAATTTGAATTAACTTTGTTGCTTTACAAGCAAGGGAATGCCATATTTCAGAAGCTTCCTTCATCATTGATTCACTTATAAGTGTGAAACTTTGATGAGACTTGAACGCTACACTTCAGAATCCTTGGTAGTATTCAGTCATGTGGATTACATCATTCATATAGCCATGAAGTGCAGAAAATCCCAGAGTACCACTTGGTGGATGATTTCAGCTCTTTCAGCATAAAGGTTAAGTCACCATCTGGTCGGGAGTTGCTTTTTATATTAATTTGTAATGAAGTTAAGGCATTGCTAGGAGCTGAAATGTTAAATATTAAAGCACACATTTCACTGCTCGATTGTTACAAAGGAGCAACAAATTAATGAAATCTTTTGATTCTACAATGCCCTTCAGTATGATCTTTGTTTTTACTCTAAGGTAGGTAACCGTTGGGTGTCATTATGTATTGGAAGTAACATTCAACTCGGTTTTTAACTTTTAATTTAAATAATTACGTTTGGCCGACAGGATGGTGCAGAGGTCACCCACCTACCTTTGAACTGTCTTCTGAGTTCGATTCCAAACCTTTGAACTGTCTGATTGGTGATTCACAGGCAGGGATTTGTATTGCAAAGTGAGCCGTCCCTCTGATGTAGGTTAAGCTGGGTGTCCCATCTGCCGGTGTTCGGTGTTAGTTTGTGGATGTTAAAGATCTCATTTGTGTCTTTCGATGAAGAGTAAGTGAGAAGTTTTTCTGGCACCGTCTCAAAATTTAAGATTCCTGCCCTGGCTACTGTTGGGAAGGCAATGACAAACCACCCATTGTATTCCTTTCAATGAGACGAATTACCAATAAACTTTTAGAAACTGGACAGGAAGCTATATTTTTCACTCCATAACCTTGGCAGTGCCGACGCCCTTGATGGGGTACAGTTTGTGATGATAATGAATTCACTTTACTTTATTTTCACACATTACATTGAAGGGGAGGCAAGATTAAAAAAAAAGATAAATTATAATGATGTTGCAAAGTAAAAAAATAAAATTCACAATGAATGGTGGTGAGGGTGGCCACCGTAGGTATGTTTGGATTCAACTTGCAGAGGTACCTTGAAGTAGTGATTATAAAGTACTTATAAGTAAATAACAAGATGTTTGTGTTTACACAGGTATTGTGTGTGTGTGTGTGTGTGTGTGTGTGTGTGTGTGTGTGTGTGTGTGTGTGTGTGTGTGTGTGTGTGTCTCCAATGGGACAATACTCTGTACAAAGCATTGGTGCTGCCTAAGCAGTCTTCTGGGCTGTTGGGCACAATCCAAGATGGGTCATCACTCCGACACAGGATACTCAAATGGCTCAATCATCCCAGCAAGCTGGTACTCATTTTGCCGATCTCAGAAGGATGACAGGCTGTGTCAACCCCACCTGGTATTAATTCAACAGAAAAGAAGAATTTGAACTCAGGACCCTATGATCCCAAGCCCATCACCCTAACCAATAAACCAACACCAGGCATGTATCTATACTAATAAAAGGCAGTGTGTTGTGTGTGTGTGTGTGTGTGTGTGTGTGTGTGTGTGTGTGTGTGTGTGTGTGTGTGTGTGTGTGTGTGTGTGTGTGTGTGTGTGTGTGTGTGTCATTGATTGGTTTGTACATATGTGGGTTTCAGAATGTGGAATGGAGTCCTCCCAGGGCGGGCTCAATGTATCCACCTTCAATTCAATAAGGGGTCACAATTCAGGGACCAAGCTGTGAAGTTTTCTGTTCTCAAAGTTTTGTGCCGAGGTCTCTCTTCAGGATCGTTACTGAGCCCCGGACAGCTTCCAACTTCAGTTCGTTTGTTATAATATACCCATTGATGGGTTCTATCTCACCTGTAAAGTAGATCCGCGGAGCTTATGGGATGGTGCGTTGTCCGTCCGTTCACAAATACTTGCAACTTCTTCTCAGAAACTACACATATGATTTCAATGATTTGGTCCCATGTGGGCCATGGTGGATCCGCGCGTATTGCGTGAAACATGCATGGATTTGTCCTAACACTTTACCGTCGGTCCTCACTGGCAGCCGTGGCTGTTCCCCACAGACGAGCCATGTGACGCATCACGGAGCAGGCATTGATCAGCGCTAATCGGAGGCACCTGGGCAGGCATGCAGGACCAACGCTACCCTCGGCCGGTTGCCAGGGCATGGTCCGGGAGTTCGTGCAAGGCACTTCATGTCATGGAGTTCGGTGTGGGCGATTCATATCATGTCGTGTGGTCGGAGCGAAACATTTCCACCGCTTGGAGCCAACTTGCCGGAAGTGGAATGTTGCCACTTCCGGCCATCACAGCCGGGACACGCAGGGGGCCGGGGCCAATCAGAGCGCCCAATTTGGGTGACGATGCATCACTTTTGGGTGGCTCCTTGCCCCGCACTGTGGGGTTTATAAAAGGCAGATGGCGAAGCCGTTCGGACTCTCGTTTCTTCTGCTCCCGCATGTGCTGAATCTGGTAATCGCCTTCAACTCCACCCTCCTGTCGGCATCGCTTCGACTCCGTCCTCCTGTCATCATCACCTTCAACTCTGCCCTCCTGTCATTATCACTACGACTCTGCCTCCACTTCTCCGCCTTCTCCGCCCACACATCGCTGACTCCATGCACCCACCCACTTGGTCCCACCTACCACTCCATCCACTCACTTTCGACTCCGCCTTCTCCACCAAAGTCCCTCAATTCATGCCCGATGGTCACGTCACATTCTCTGGACGACACTAGCTGCACGAATTGCCACGAAGCTAGAAATGGCATGCCAGCTGTCGGGGAGGTATCACCCAGTGGAGCATCCCCCCAAAACGAATTGGTGGCGTGATCGGGCAATCGCGAAAGGTATTCAGAGGCTGTTAGCCTCATGTCCTCTCCTCTTTTCTCGCTTCAATAACTCCTCTTCATCGAGTTTTGTGTGTGTGTGTGTGTGTGTGTGTGTGTGTGTGTGTGTGTGTGTGTGTGTGTGTGTGTGTGTGTGTGTGTGCGCGCGTGTGCGCGTACGCATGCACACATGTGCATGTGTGTGTTGTCCTGGCACCTGTCCACATAGGTTAAGATTGCAGAAGATCATTATTATTATTTCAGGTGAAGTCTGCTCTGTGTTTGCTTTCGTAAGTTGCTTGTACATTGTCGCACCTCACGCTTCTTTCTATCCCTGCATAACACATCCCAATAAAACTATTCACTGTACCACATAACTTTCCTCGCTTGTAAATAAATTATTGTGAGAAATGTTTCCAGGTCGTTTTTGTCTTTTCTTTCATTGATCCAGCATGGTCCGAATCCTAGCGTAGCCGGGACTTTATCCCCAACGATCCGTTCCTTTCAGCCGATACGTCCTTGGCAGTGTCACTCGGCTGCATCGAATCCGTTAAAGTGATCCAGTTCGGACAAGGCGTACCGAGGGGCGTGTTCCCCGGTAATTAAATCACGTGATTAATTAGGCAACCCGGTTAACCCATAGACGGGAGGACCCTAGGTCACGCGGTTGAGTTATTGGAATCTACGGTCGGTTACCGACCCGCCGCGTTACGGAATTATCCATGTGCAATGACCTGCAATTCCGGGGAGTCTGATGGGAGCTGAGATAGCTCTTCCCACCTGGTGGTCTTCGCACCTGACCCCCGGCCCGCAACAATATATGTGTTTACATATATATATATATATATATATATATATATATATATATATATATATATATATATATATATATACTGTATGCGCACATGCACACACACACACACACACACACACACACACACACACACACACACACACACACACACACACACACACACACACACACACACACACACACACACATATATATATATATATATATATATATATATATATATATATATATATATATATATATATATATATATATATACAGATATACACAAATATAAATAGAGATACACTACTGGCCAAAAGTTTTAGAACACTCCCATTTTTCCAGTTATTACTGAAATTTAAGCAGTTCAAGTCCAGTGAATAACCTGAAATGGTACAAAGCTAAGCAGTCAACTGCCAGAGGTTAAAAAAAAAGTTTTGATTACCAAAAACTGAAAAATAATGTAAATTGCAGAGTTGCTAAAAAGGCCCTTTTCAGGGAACAAGTAATGGGTTAGCAACTGCAGCTGTTCTGCAGCAATGGAAGTGAATTAAGCCTTGAAAGTTGATGCAAACAATTCCTACAGGTGTCCCAACTTTTGTTGATTAGTTACAAACCCTCTGTTTGTATAAAAGCAGTGTTGGAACAGACTTTGTTGCTACACCCTCTGAAGCATTATTTGGACAATATTGCACTGCAGGAAGTAGTACATATCTATCATCATGGCAAGAAAAAGACAATTAACAAAGGAAGACAGACAGACCATTATAACCCTTAAAAGTGTCAGTCTTTCCTTGAGAGAAATTGCAAAGTAAGCCAAGCTGTCAGTGAGTACAGTTTCCTTCACCATCAAAAGGCACTTGGAAACTGGAGGAAACTCTGAAAGGAAGAGGTCTGGCAGTCCTAAAGCCACAACACAATCAGAAGACAAGTTTCTGAGAGTCAACAGCTTGTGTGATAGGTGGCTCACAAGACAGCAGCTTTAAGCACAGCCAAACACAGGTCGAAGTAAGGAAGTCTCAGTTTCAACTGTGAAGAGAAGACTTCAAGCTGCAGGTTTGACAGTGTGGATGTTGTGTGTATGTGTATATATGTATATATATATATATATATATATATATATATATATATATATATATATATATATATATATATACGTTGTCAATGTTCTATATATGTTGTCGTATCATTTTTGTCCCATCTCTCAAAATTATGAAGAATGGCTTGAAAAATTCTTGTTTGGATGTACAGTGCAATATTACATGAAGAGATGATTATCACCATACTGGATGGGATGATCCTCACAATGCACATTTACATGAAGTGATTGAGTGATGTCATCGTCATCATTGTTTTACTGTGGACATACAATATACAACATGTTAATTGACGTTGATTGAACACATAACTATCACTTCACCATCAACAACAGGTCGGTGGTCTTCTTGTCCTCTTCCTCTACATTCTGGTCTTGCACCCTCTGCCCTCTCCGTGCTCTGTCCCCTCTCCCCACCCCAGATATCTGCAGGATGCATGCGGTCCTCCAGCAACCCCCTCCTCGTGAAACGGCCTAAATCCAGAACCACTGCTCACCTCAGCTCATTTGCTCCTCTTTCTTTCTTGTTTGGGGATCTGCCTTCCGCACACTCTTAAATTTCACTCTTCCCTCCAGTTCTTAAAGATGGCTGTTCATCACCATCTCATATCAAACCCCAATCCAAAATACTGATCTACATATCGTTTTTGTCCCCATCTCTCAAAATGATGAAGAATCACTTGAAAAATTCTTCTTGTTGAAATCCCTCCTCACTCCTTCCAAAATTTTGCTCATGTATCCACATTGTTCACCACTTGCTTTCTTCCTTACCACTCATCGTGACCTGCATCCCTTGTTTGTCCGTCTCTCTACTTTCTCCCTCCGTTCGGCTGTTTGTGTTTCCCCTTTCTCCTGCTGTTCCTTCTGTCATGTTGTTTCCTGATCTGTTCTGTGTCCTCGCTCTTCCACGAGCCTAGACCATGTATAAATAAATAAATAAATAATACCTGTACAACCGCGGAAACAGTACTGTACGTACACGCATAAATGTACATTGAGGATGATATCATTAATGTATTTAATACATGTGTCATTAAATACTTGCATTTTTTAAAAAAGGGTGCAGGGAACGACATTATCATTGATCGATTCACAAGCTTTCATAATGGCACTGGGAACACCCCCTCCCTCCACCGGCCACCCCCTGTAATACTCCATAATACTTGGACATACACTCCTTGTAACACTCTGTAACACGAAGACCTACACCCCCCCCCAACCTCGGTAGCACTCTGTAACACTAGGACATACACTCCCCCTCCTCCCCTCCCCCCCATTCATCCCAAAGATGTTCAATGGGGTTGAGGTCAGGGCTCTGTGCAGGCCAGTCAAGCTCTTCCACACCGATCTCAACAAACCATTTCTGTATGGACCTCGCTTTGTGCACGGGGCATTGTCATGCTGAAACGGGAAAGGGCCTTCCCCCAAACTGTTGCCGCGAAGTTGGAACTACAGAAACATCTAGAATGTCGCGTTAAGATTTCCCTTCACTCGAACTAAGGAGCCGAGCCCGAACCATAAAAACAGCCCCAGACCATTATTCATCCTCCACCAAACTTTACAGTTAGCACTATGCATTCGGGCAGGTAGCGTTCTCCTGGCACCCGCCAAACGCAGATTCATCTGTCGAACTGCCAGATGGTGAAGCGTGATTCATCACTCCAGATAACGTGTTTCCACTGCTCCAAAATCCAATGGTGGTGAGCTTTACACCATTCCAGCCGACGCTTCACATTGTGTATGATGATCTTAGGCTTGTGTGCGGCTCCTCGGCCATGGAAACCCATTTCATGAAGCTCTTGACGAACAGTGCTTATGCTGACTTTGCTTCCAGAGGCAGTTTGGAAATCGGTGGTGAGTGTTGCAACCGACGACAGACGATTTTTCCACGCTACATGCTTTCCACTTCACAATAGCAGCACTTACAGTTGACCGGGGCAGCTCCAGCAGGGGAGAAATTTGATGAACTGACTTGTTGGAAAGGTGGCATCTGATGACTATGCCATGTTGAAAATCACTGAGCTCTTCAGTTCGGTCCATTCTCCTGCCAATGCTTGTGTATGGAGATTGCATGTCCGTATGCTTGATTTTATACACCTGTCAGCAAATTTTGTGGCTGAAACAGCCAAATGCACTAATTAGAAGGGTTGTCTGCCTACTTTTGGCCATGCAGTGTATCTCTAATCTCCGTGGAGATCACATTGGATTTTAATTGCTTCAAGTTACTCATCCCAAACTGGGAATACAGGCCGGTGTTGTACGAATCATCTTCAAAATGGCCGTTGCAATTGAGGTTTGAAGCAGTTGGGCCTCGTCACTTTCCTCTGGTCAGTTTCACCTTGGCTCTCCGTATTTTGCTTACAGCTGGATCTATTGTGAAAACACACATACTCGCTTCATCTGTGCTTGCACAGTAATGCTACAACCATGAACAATGCATCTAGATGGCATTCTCAGTTTTTTTTTTTTTCCACAGTTGAGAGCATATGTACACCGCACGTAAACACAAGTCCTGCAGCAATAGGATCATCGAGATGATGTGGTGGGTCACGTGATATATGATGTAATCACATTGCGCTATTCCTTTTTTTTTGGGGGGGGGGGCAATAAAGCATTCAAGAAACAGCAAAAACATTTAAATCTTTCAAGATATTTATTTAAGAAAAAAAAACAGATTAATTGTTAAGTGAATCCATATCTATTCATTCAACCAAACATGAATTTCTGATTCTGTACACCTTTAACCTTTGCTTCAGTTTAGAAGTTGGACCCCCTTCTAAAGAGCCTGTGATGCCCTCATCCTCACTGGGCAGGTAAGGGAGATTCCCAATAATGAATTTGCATGTAGATAACAAATGAGATGTTGTTTTGATAACTTCCCCTTCAATGGAGAATATGTGTGTGACGTCACAACATTTGCGATCCTCCATTTTTGGAGTACAAGCAAAGTGCAACTATACGTGGACTGCTTCTTTTTATTGACATTTGTTAAAATGGTGAATCTTTTTGCACTATATTTTGTTTTGACAATCATGCTGATAGAGAGGATTGGTTGTCATATCATAGACAGGTGTGTGTTTTTTTGTTTTTTTACAGATGTAACACACTTAACTTTAAGCTGCCTAGTCCAGGTTAGATTCCCAAACCGACTACAAATAAACTGTCCAATTGGTGCTTCACCAGGAGGGTGTTGCATCACTGGTTGCGCCGACCCTCAGATGAATTGTAAGACGGGTGTCTGCTCGCTTTGTTTAGTTGGTGTCTTTCACAGTAGTTGGTGGCTTTCTTGAAAAGTTGGCAAAGGAAAATAAAGCTTTGGAGCTGGATAGACCTTCTGAGAGTAGTGAAGGAGATGCATGATGGGATGGGATGAGAGATGGATGTAGGTAAAGATATGGAGACATAGATTGAGATAGAGATGGAGACTTTCAGGAATATTTTGCAAAGTGAGAGGAAATATTTCTTTTGTTCCTTTTGTTCTACTATGTCCTGGTCCATTCTTTGTTCTAACTTGTTAATGAACCGCAACTCTGCATTTGAGAAAAAAAAAAGAAAGAAAATTAAAAATGTACAGTAGTGTGTCTAAACACCAACAGAACAAATGACTGCTGCAACCAACCTCATCCTGAAGAATCTGCCAGAGAGAATGCAAAGGAAGTTGTTCCTATTTCTGGTACAAATCAGCATACAACTATGCTGGAGTCTGCACCGAAGAGTCCAGTTTCATGATTATATGCCCAAGAATGTCCTATATATGCTCTGTTGGATTAAAATCAGGACTCCTTCCTGGCCGGGAAAATGTTGTGATGGCATTATTTCACAAGAAGTCGGTAACTGCACGTGAACGGTGGGGTCTGGCTTTGCCATCCATGAATACAGGCCTTGTGAGAAGTGGGTGGTTGTCAAAATGTGTAACAACAACACAAACCAAAATGTCCTGATGGTACTTTTTGCCTATTGGGTTACCTTGTACAGTAACAATGTCAAGCCTACAAGCTTAACAAGCAGCCCCATATCAAAATGGATCCGCCACCAAACAGAATGGACTTCACAATGTTCTTGGGTGTATAGACTGTTAGGTCGCCACCAAACTCGAGTTGTACCATCAATCACGTGCAATAGAAGTCGGCTCTCGTAAGACCAATGGATATTTCTCGAGGATGTGAGATTCCAGTGTTGGCATGCCGAGCACCATGCCAAGCGGACTGCCCTGTGTTCATTGGTGTGAAGAGGCCATCTTTTTGGTCTGATGGTTTTGGAACCTGCAGCACAAAACCAGCTCTGGATATTTTTGTGCATAACCTCCAAAGGAGTTTCCATTCATGCCATGATACTTTGTTTGTGGGAAAAGGAACATGTCTCACAAGTCTGATTACACTGAACAACAAATTTCAAAAAATTTTTTTTACTGGAGATGTGTAAAGTGATTAAGACTAATTTGGGTATGCTGATTTCAAAAATCATAACCGTTTTGCTGTATCACGTCAGGATTTTCAGGAACAGAAATATTCCCATTGCCTAGAAGTCAGGATTTCAATGAAATTTACATATGTCTTTAACATGTCTATTTCGTACAATTGTTGTTAACTTGTGTTATATTTCTTTCTTTCAGATAAAGATGAGTAGGCGTTCCTGTACCAATCATCCTGACAACTTCTGTTATGTCTGTGGTCGGTATACCAAAAAAGATCAACAGCGAAGTATATCTACAGCAGTGAAAATGAAGGCCGCCTACTTTCACTACTTCGGGTGTAAGGTGGGGGACCAAGAACAGAGCTGGGCACCACACATCTGCTGCACAAGCTGTCACACAACCTTGACTCAGTGGTTGGTGGGCAAGCGCGTGAGCATGCCATTTGCGGTGCCCATGATATGGCGTGAGCCGCAGAATCATCATGATGATTGTTATTTCTGCTGCACAAGCATCGCCGGCTTTAACAAGAAGAATAAAGGTCACATCAAGTACGCTGACTGCGTCTCTGCTCGTAAACCTGTGCCTCATGATGACGAGAACCCCGTTCCAACACCTCCAGCTGATCAGAACATAGCTGTAAGCAGTGGTGAAGAGGATGGTGATGATGAACCTTTTGAACCCGACACTCAAGAATCACACCTTCTGAACAAGGGAGACTTAAATGATCTTGTAAGAGATCTCTCGCTGTCAAAGGCGAAGGCAGAGCTGCTTGGATCAAGGCTGCAGCAGTGGAATCTACTTGAACCTAACACCAAGATATCCTTGTTCAGAGCACGTCACAGAGACATGGCTGAGTTCTTTGAGATGGAAGACACGATGACATTCTGCAGTGACATCAACGGTCTGTTGAAAGAACTTGGGTGTGATCACGATCCTGCAGAAGGGCGCCTCTTCATCGACTCGGGGAAGAACAGCTTGAAGGCTGTTTTGCTCCACAATGGCAACGAGAAACCATCAGTCCCACTGGCTCACGCGTTCGGCATGACAGAGACCTATGAGACTATGCGGCAGCTGCTTGATTCCATCAAGTACAATGACTTCAACTGGAACATCTGCGGAGACTTGAAAGTGGTGGCGCTGTTGTTAGGGCTGCAGTCAGGCTACACGAAATACATGTGCTTCCTTTGTCTCTGGGATAGCAGAGACGACAAGAATCACTGGACGAAGAAAGATTGGGAAGAGCGAAAAGAGCATGTACCTGGTCGACACAACGTGAAGCATGTCGCCCTTGTCGACCCAGCCAAGGTTTTCCTTCCACCACTCCACATAAAGCTCGGCTTGATGAAAAGTTTTGTACGGGCAATGGATCTGAATGGGCGTGGGTTTTTTGGCAACCTCAAGGAAAAGTTTGGCAACACCTTGTCGGAGGCCAAGATCAAGGCTGGTGTCTTTGTTGGACTGCAAATCCAACAGATTATGAAGGACGAAACTTTTCCGACAACTCTAAACCCCAAAGAGCTGGCAGCGTGGAGGAGCTTCAAAGCTGTGACGGACAACTTCTTGGGGAACGAGCGCGCGGACAACTATGAAGAAATAGTGCAGCAGCTGCTGGAGTCCTTCAGGAAACTTGGCTCCAGGATGTCCCTGAAAATCCATTTCCTACACCAGCACCTGAACTTCTTCCCTGACAACTTGGGAGCAGTCTCGGACGAGCACGGCGAGCGATTCCACCAAGAGATTTCACTCATGGAGACGCGTTACCAAGGGCGGCACAACCCGAACATGATGGGCGATTTCTGCTGGTTCCTGCATCGTGAAACTGACACAGAGCAGCACAAACGCAAAGCCAAATGCCTAAAGCATTATTAATTACATTCTAGTGGAGTTTTTCTGTAATTTCTATAATTTTGAAGCATTCATGATGAAATAAATGAATAAATGAATTTTTGTAAATTTCATTGAAATCCTGACTTCTAGGCAATGGGAATATTTCTGTTCCTGAAAATCCTGACGTGATACAGCAAAACGGTTATGATTTTTGAAATCAGCGTACCCAAATTAGTCTAAATCACTTTACACATCTCCAGTAAAAAAATTTTGTTGTTCAGTGTTATAGGTCATCCAGATCTAGGCCTACCTTTAATGTCATTGGTTTGTTGATGTTTGTAGACCAATTTGCTGATGACAGTCTAATGGAAGCCAAGTCGATGCCCAATTTTACTGTAGGACATTCCAGCATTGTGCATCCAAATAATTTGCCATATTTGGGCTTCACCAAGTCTTCCACAGGCCATAGTAATGTGGTTCGTCAATGGAAGTGCACAACGACATTGATACCTTTCTCCAAACTAATCAGGTGAAAGTTTTTTTTCAATTTGAGCCCCCTACTGTGCTGTACATGTTTGCATGTGTACATTTGCTTCATTGTAGATAGACAATATTAAGGATTGAAATGTGACTTTCTAGGGATGCTTGGGCAGTGGGCATCTCGTTAACCACCTCTGGATTGTCCACTGACCAATTTCCATGGTATTGCAACCAAAACCTTTTCTGACATTCTGGCCTGACACAATATGTTTGATTATACATTGTTGTTTCCACTCCAACATTTTCTGCTCTTCCTCAACTCTCTTCGACTCCTCAGATCTTGAAAAACATCTGTCTCTCCTCCCTCGGAGTCTTCATGGAAAAGCCAATGTGCTGCCATATCTGGCAATCTAATGAGGCAGAATGGTCTGGCTTGCAGTTCCCCATCGCTTCCAATAAATGGTCTGCAACCTCTTCATCTTCAGACATAGACAGTGCCTGGGATTCTTTTTTCACGAAACTACTCTCCCTCCTCCATCAGTTCATAGCTTCATGCCTCCAGCTATCCTCCCCAACATCCTGTCCCTGTTACAAGGATTTATGTAGTGAGCTAATTGACAGTAAGCAGCTTGCCTTTTTCTCCTTCCAAACCCACTGATGGCAACCTGCAGTCTCTCCGTAAATCTCACAATAACTGTGTTTACGTTCTCAGACATTACATAGCTTAACATCACGCTCATCTTCGATCTGACTGAACTCATAATTCTCTCACCATCCACATGATGGGCACTGCTCGTGCTAAGACTGAGTGTATTAACTGTCTATGCAGAAAAGGCCAAGGTACCTAATCAATTTCTTCCATAAGGCATCCATTCCCCATTAATTACTTGTGGGGTCAAGTACTGTCTCTGCCTGCCATTATCAGTGTATAACAGTCAACACAGCCTTCATTCAAAGTGTCATGGAACAATGTCTACACCACAATGGACCAGGGCTGGTGTATCCCATGTCCCACCCACTCTCCCATTCCCTCTTCCAGGCTGTGGAATATAAGGCTCCCCATGCCATGGTATCCCATGACAGGAGGCTGGGTGGAAGTGTTTCATTCTTTCTCACTCCTGGGAGCTTGGTGGGATTGCAGTCTTTTTTTCTCATGATCTTCTATCCAGGACTTCAACTCTGATACCTATTCATACCACCAACTCATGGTCTCTCCCATTTATACCTCTGAAGTTGACTAAACCCACTGAGATCTCTTCACTCCACCTCCTCAAATCCTCAACTGCCATCTTCCTTGTCTCTTGTCCCCCCTCTCTCCCAGCACCACAGAGCCTTTTCTCCTCCTCATTCGGCCCCCTCCCCTCGCTATTCTGCAATACCCCACACTCCTTCAGCAACCCTCCTTACCTCCCCCTCGTCCTACCCTCCCTGCCCCCTCCACCTCCTGCACCCAAAGCCTCCTCCCCTACCTCTTCATTAAAAGTGTGGACCTCAAATATCCGGGGCCTTCGCTCAAACCTTTCAGATCTTTCCATGCAGGTTGCCACTGACAAACCAGACATTATCTGCCTAACAGAAACTTTCCTCTCCCAAGACGTGTCTGACTCCCAAGTATCTCTCCCTGGTTACTCCCTCTTATGGTATGACAGACCTGAGCCTCGTCCTGGTGGAGGTGTTGCTCTCTTCATCAAAGACTCTATTCCTCACTCTCCCTGCACTGCTCTCACTCCCCCACACCCCCAGGAATACCTCTGGCTTCGGCTTCCCCTCCACTCCCACCTCATGTTTATATGTGTACTGTACCGTCCACCTAACAGTGATGACTCCATCTACACCTCACTCTCCGAAAACATGGACCATCTTCTATCTTCTCATCCAAACTCTCTCTTCCTCTTATGTGGCGACTTCAATTGTCATCACGCCAGTTGGCTAGGTGTGGGTACCTCTCTCACCTGCCATGGGACATCAGCAAAAGCTTTCTGTGACTCATTGGGACTGACTCAATCGGTCAACTTCCCGACCCGGATCTCAACCAATGGTACTCCATCTCTTCTGGATCTGATTTTGACAAATTTCCCTGACAATATCTGCTGCTCTTCCTTCGCTCCAATTGGTTCTTCTGACCATGTCCTTGTTAAAGTGAACATCTCTCTGGCTGTTATCAGAGAACCACCTCACCGCCGTCGAGTCTGGCATTTCACTCAAGCCGACTGGCAGGGTCTCCGAGCAGCCATCAAACTTACAGACTGGTCTCCTATCACTACTTTCTCAAACATCAACTCATCCTGGGAATTCTTTCAAAGAAACTTGCTCTCCCTCATGCACAGATTTATCCCCTCTCGTGTTCAGTTGTCTTACCCTTCCTCCCGCCCTTGGTTTACTGAAGCTTGTGGTGAGGCAGTTGTCCTGAAACAACTTGCCTTTGCCTCATGGAAAGCAAACCCAACTGAGGGCAATCTCAGTTCTTTCCACAAAGCTCGGAACAAGTGTGTATCTACCCTCAGGAGAGCCAGAAAACAACATCTTTCTCATCTCAAGTCTGAACTCTCAAACCTCTCTCCCTCCTCAAAATCCTGGTGGCGTTTAATCAAATCCGTTTCTGGTGCATGTTCCCCCTCCATCCCCTCCCTTACCTCAAATGGCCGCACTGCTGATTCCACACGTGATAAAGCTGAATGTCTAAACTCGGTGTTTACAGCTAAATCTTGTGTCCCAAACCCATCACTATCTCTACCCACTTTACCCAGTCGCACCCAACTGTCCCTGGACTATATATCCTTTTCTCCTGACAAGGTGGAGAGCTTGCTTTCAAACCTCGAGTCAGATTCTGCAACCGGTCCAGACGGCATCAGCCCACGTGTCCTCAAAGCCTGCTCTTCTGTTCTTGCTCACCCTCTCTCTGTTCTATTCACCCTCTCATTTTCCCAAGGTCATCTGCCATCTGCTTGGAAATCTGCTAACATCACTGCCCTGCATAAAAAAGGTGCAAAAACAGATCCCTGTAACTACAGACCAATCAGCCTTCTCCCAATCATCAGCAAGGTTATGGAATCCATCATCGCTTCAGACATGAAATCCTTCCTCTTCTCCAATGGCTTGATTTCCAATCATCAATTTGGTTTCAGACCAGGTCACTCTACCCTGAATATGCTGCTACTGCTCTCCCATCAATGGATGGAGGTCCTCAATGCCAGACAGGAAATCCGAGCCGTATCCCTGGACATATCACGTGCTTTTGACACAGTCTGGCACCCTGCCCTACTCACCAAACTCTCTTCCCATGGTATTCAAGGCCATCTCCACTCATGGCTCGCAGACTTCCTCTCCTGTCGCAGTCAACGTGTGGCCCTAAATGGAGTTCTTTCATCCCCTCTTCCTGTGCAGGCTGGAGTTCCTCAAGGTAGCGTTCTGGGCCCTGTTCTTTTTCTGGTTTTCATCAATGATCTCTCGGACTCTGGAAAATCCTCTATTTCTCTTTGCCGATGACTCCACCCTCTGCCGTACCATCTGTCATCCCTCAGACCGGCAAGCAGCAGCTTCTTCGCTCACTGCAGATCTGGATAAAATCACAAACTGGTCCAACACGTGGAACATGTCTTTCAATCCAGACAAATCTCACACTCTCACTATGTCTCTTCGAAAGGACCGTTTACAAAACCCCCCCATCCACTTTCTCAACAATCCTCTGGAAGAAGTCTTTTCTTTCAAGCTTCTGGGTCTCACTATCTGCCATGACCTTTCCTGGGAAAGTCACATTTCCAACCTTGCCTCAAAAGCCAGTCGCCGACTGGGAATCCTCCGTCGTGCAAAGTCCTTCCTCGGCCCTCTTGAGCTCCTGACCACTTACAAAGCTTTTGTCCGTAGCCTGATGGAGTACTGCTCTCCCCTCTGGGCTGGTGCTCCTGCCTCCCACCTTTCTCGGATTCATGCTGTCGAAACCAGGGCTTTTAAGATCATTGGCATCTCCCGCAATGAAGCTGTCTTTGGGCCTCTCACTCAATCACCGCAGGTTGGTCGGTGGTCTTTCTGTCTTCTACCGACTCCTCTCCAGCCTTGCCCCCCCTGCTCTCTCTGCGATTTGTCCCAACCACATTTCCACAGGGCGCTCAAGGTCCGCCAACAACCCCCTTCTGGTAAAACTACCAAAATCACAAATCACTGCTCATCTTCACTCTTTCATTCCTCTTTTTTCCCGCCTTTGGAATAAACTCCCTCACTCTATTCTTTCCCATTCTTCCCTCCAGGCTTTCAAAACAGCTGTTCACCACCACCTCTTATCTTCCCCCATCCAAATCCTCGATCTTTTCTACCCCCGATAATCCACCCAAGCCCACTTCCTTCAATTCTCCTGATTTCCTTCCTGAAAGTCCCTGTAATGTCCATCTTCTCCTCGCCATGTTCCCCGTCCCATCCCCATCCCTCTCCCTTCCACAGTTCACCTGTGTCTGTTCCCCAATGTTTTGTCCCTTCCACTCCCACCCCTCTTGTCTCATGCCTCCTTGCTGTGAGTTGTGTGTTGGCTCTCATACGAGCCTCGACCAAGGTATACAAAAAAAAAAAAAAAAAAATCCCACCTCTGTTTCACCTAAAACTCTTCTTCTTATAGTATGGTGCATCCATGTGTTCTTCTCTTGTTTTACCTTCACCTACATTTTTTTTTCATTATTTGCCCCATTTTTTCTACTCTTCTTTTTTTTGCCACAACATATGTATAAAGACGAGAAAAAAATGGGAAAGATAACTTACTTTGCTTTGGGTAACATTCGAGTGCACACAAAAAGTTACCATCCTGAGATAGTGGTCTCTATTAACTCAACAAATGTAGCTCCCATTTCAGTCAGCTTATTTCACTAATATCTGTTTTTGCTCTTGATATCCACACGGCATGTGAGTTCCACTGTATCATCCCCATCAGTTATTGAAACTATTGAAACAACAATTTTTGGGCCGATAAGTGCATGAAAATTCTCCTGCAAGTGCTGGGCAAAATTTTGAGCTGGAGTGATGTCAGCAGCAAAGCCTTTGGAGTTTGGCCGGTAATCAAACATAGATTAGACTGCTCATAAGCGTGTACTACCAACGAGCTGTTCTATCAGCTCAAAATCAACATTGCAGAATTTTATGATGAAGCCGAAAACTACAGGCAACTTCATGCAACCACAAACGTAAATCTGTCAGACCAACAAAATCCATATAAAGAAGGAAGAGAAAACTGCAACAGATCTCAAAATGGGAAATTGCATGACTGTTCGTTATAAAGGTTTGGGAGAGTAATTGCAATATCAGGCAAGGATTAGTAATGGTCGTTGAGCCTTGAATTCCATGGAACACCAATTAAGAGCAGCTGCACACAAACCTTTCATCATTGTGCTGAAGGCATGAGGTCGCACAGCATACTGGTTCATCAAACGGGTATACTGAAGCCTTCAAATATGAAAACAGCTTTGGTGGAATGACCAGCCCAGGTATACATCAGTCAAATCTGGCAGGGTCTGTGGGATGTGTGGGAATGTCAATTATGGGTGCGATAGGAGTGAGCACAGAATTCTAAAAAACGATGACACATTGGGAGGAATGTTGGAGAATCCTACTTTCGACCTATCAAAACTTCTAGCAGATGTTAAAGTCCCTGGCTGCATTGGGGACACAGGGAGGTCTTTGGAGGAATTAAATGGCAAGCCTAATTGTAATTATTGTGCGTGACAAAGCATACGTCCCATGACTTTTGGTTCGGATTGTGAACATAAATATGAATGCTTAATGCGTGAATGCATAATACATACATCCAATATATAAAGGTCATTCTAACCACTCACTGACTCACTGATATTAATGTTCGGTATCTTCCTGGTGACGTAGAAACCTGAAATTTCACGTGCCGACAGACATCAAAGCCAGTACACGGGGGGGGGGGGGGGGGATCACAGAACCACTGGAAAGTGTAGGTGAATGAAAATGTAAATAAATGAAAATAAATAAATGAAATAAACAAATGTAGGTGAGCGACCCGAGACGATACGGACGCACAGTTCGTTATTGCTTCCAATGTGTAAGCGTACCCCGCAAGTACATACATAAATTTCATGACTGCAGGTGCATATGAATGTCAAATGTAACTACCTCTGTTAGTCCTCTCTCAATAACAGTAGTTTTGCAAGTCATTCAGAAGAAGACTTTGTAAAAAGGATTTTGCCGGATAGAGCAACCTTACAACTTCACAATCCATATTATATTGCTGAGAGAGGAAAGTGACAGAAAACAGGCTTGAGCAGTCAGAAAGAGATCTGTTCCTTGGAATCTGGAAATCTGCACAACTCTGCTTTCTCTCTCAAAATTCCATTCACTTAAAAAAAAAAAGAAGCTTATCGACAACAATACATCGAAACATATTATTCTTGCATCGTTACTTCCTGGAATTCTGATGTTCTGTGGAATCATGGTATCACGGTGATACATTTCTTGCGAAGGCCCCCTCTGTGATGATGACCTTGTGGTGGTGTCGAAGAAACACAAACACTTTTTTATAAATTCCCAATCTTGAGAAATCTGTGAAACAAAATAATTTTCTCAACTGCCTGTGCCTTCAGTCTCGCTTTGCACTCCAGAGCCATGGAAGGCAAATTAACTTTAAGCTCAGCAATTTCACTCGTAGGTCACAGGCCCACAGTCTGTGCCCTCACTCAGAGGGCATATCCGCAGAGTTTTAACTGTTGCCTTGAGCCAGACCATATAAGTCTGAAGACCCTGGAATACTTACATTAGCTACAAGGTTAGAAAAGAAACATTAGTACAAGCTTCCCTCTGTGGGTTGTTTTGCTTAGTCAACACATTAGCTCAGCTACCTGAAACTATGAACTTTAATCTGCTAATGTCACAGTAATTAAACTGAAAACTACATGATTCACAGATGGACTGTAATTCTTTTGGTCAGATATAAAACTTTGATATAATTTGAAGAATTGGCATTTAGATTCACAAGTTCTGCATTGTCAATAACCTTTGAAGTATTTTTTTTTTTTGATGTACCATACTCTTAACAGAGTGTCGGTGCTGCCAAAGCAGTTTCTTGGCAATGGTTATACTGGAGAGTTTGCCATTACCTTCCCAGCATTTGTCCGTGCTCTATCTTTTAAATGCAGAGCATCAAGCGGGATAACTGAGGTCCCTCGTCAGGGTTCCCATGATGGATGGGTTTGTGAGTAACCCTTGTGGAATTCATACCAACATCTACAAAAGGGCAGAAGGTAACCGAGCTTTGTTCACAGTCAATACACTACGCTGGTGGAGGAGTGGTGACACGCCAGAAGAAACCACTCACCAAGACCTCCAAAGGAATTACAATATGGAGAACCACCATGATACCCTTTGGAAGGTGGAGCCCCCAAGTGTGCCAACTGGGTTTGAAGCTTCTGGGGATGAAGGCAATTATGCTTTCAATTATTTGCGTTGTAATGATGCCTCACACTTGAAGCCTTCATTGGGCGGTGTGCGGTTGAGGATGCGTGAAGAACGAAGAATAGGAACCTTTAGTTTAGGATGTTTGAACGTGACCACACCTAATTATCATCTAGCACTTCAACATCTGATGGTCATGCTGAAAAACTACCGTTATGACTTCATAGCTCTCATTGAAACCCACAGCATTGGCCAGAAAGAATTAGGCAACGGTCACAATGTGATGTCAAGTGGTGAAACACACTATGCAGGTGTTGGTATACTGATGTCCACACAGGCAAAAAGCAGCTGCCTTGCCACCTACATTTCAGATCAAATTATGGCTGCTTGTTTTCGGTTGAGGAAAGGTACCCTTCTGTTTGTCTCTGTCTATGTGCCTACATCTACTGCAGCAGATGACGCCCTCTACAAGCAGCTGCAAGACATGATCAATTCCAATAAAAAATAATTGTGACACTTGTCGTGACTGGTGACGTCAATGCAAAACTTGGAAACCAATGTGTTCCTCTCATCATGGGACCACATGGTTATGGTGCCAGAAATCCAAGAGGAGACAGACTGGTTGAATTTTTCATGGGTAACAACATCACTGCTGAATACTACTGGTTTCCCAAATGATCTCCTCATAAGGTAACTTGGATCAACAGGGCAAGAAATGCCATCGATCACATTCTAATCGGCACAGAAGCAGGGAATCGCCTGACCGATTGTCGGTCCTACAGTGCTTGCTTTGACAATGACCATCGCTTAGTAATTTGCAACCTGAAGTGGAACTTCTGTCTCCTGCTGCTGTACATGGACTGTGATCTCAACGTCCAAATGTTGATGCCCGAAAGTCAGAAGTAACGTCTGATGACTTTTGTTGGCTAGTTAGATAATGTGTTGCACAATGTGACTCTTGAAGTTATCGCACGTACCATACACGTAACTCGTGAGACCTGTGGCATGCAAACATCTCAGAGGAAACAGCCCTATTTGTCTGCCACAGCGCTTCAACGAACTGAGCGCAAGAGGCAGGTTGTAGGCACTTTGGAATTCACACGTATGAGGGATGAGGTCAAACACACATGTCAGCAGGATCTTTTGACGAATGGTTGGTGGCAAATATAAACACAATGAACCAAGCACACTGGGATTATGACTCCAGAACTCTGTTCATAACTGCTGATGCTCTTCGTCAGAAATCCTGTGCCCCTACGGTGAACATCAAAGATGCAAAATGCTTGGTATTGGAGTCAGTCGAAGAAGAAATACAACATTAGCATCAATATGCTCAGGAGCTATTAGAGTCCAACTGGTCCCTTTTGACCCACCACACAACTAAGGTTGAACGAACTCCACCAGCACCAGAAGAAACCAAGAAAGCCGTTCAGGCACTGAAAAACCATCGGGCTACCGGAGTTGATAATGTCACATCGGAAGTTCTTAAAGCTGCAGTGCAGGACCCAGAAGTATTTAAAGCCCTCCACAAAGCAGTGTGTATAATCTGGAACACCGGAAAGTGACCACCATC
Organism: Eptatretus burgeri; assembly: GCF_056783735.1. NCBI lineage: Eukaryota > Metazoa > Chordata > Myxini > Myxiniformes > Myxinidae > Eptatretus > Eptatretus burgeri. The sequence continues at coordinate 104,335,262 of NC_140961.1, read as the reverse complement.
GATGACCAAGTCGTTGTATATTGCTTTGCACAAAAAGAACGACAGAGTGTCTGTGCAGCAATTACAGAATGCTTGCATTAATCAGCCATGAAAGTAAGATCATTCTCCATGTGTGTGAATGCAGACTGGAAAGAACCACCAGTATTGAAGTAAGAAACACCCAATTTGGATTTTCACGTGGTAAGGTCACAACTGATGGGATCTTTCTTCTGAAAGGTGTGGCCGAAGCTTACTATGCAGGCAAACACCCTCTCCACCTGGTCTTTGTTGATTACAAGAAGGCATTTGACTCTGTCAACCACACACTATTGTTTACAAAATGGTGGGATTTTGGGATGGAAGAGGATGTGATGTGACTGCTTGAGGATCTCAACATCAACTCAAAAGGTCAGCTCCGTTGGAAAGACCGGGTGACAGACGAGTTTGAGTTTGAGATGACAGACACCAAATGCCTCATGCAGGAGTGGTATGAACGCACATCACACATAAGGGCACCCAATGTAAGTGGTATCTCCATAAAGGAGATCAGATACGCTGATAACCTCGTGATGATGGTGCGATGCAGAGCTGACGCAGAAGGGATGCTTGCTATCCTGGGTGACATATCAGACGGATAAGGGCTAGTCATCCATCCCGGCAAGATGGAATACATGCTTGCCCAACCAACAATGGATGACAACACTATCACATTCCGCTTGATACCAATACCCTGCGTTACATCTTTATAGTACCTGGGCATATCGATCAATCACACTTTAGATGATAGCAAGGAGGTGCAAATGTGGATAGGTATGAGCAAGTCCATCCTTCGGCAGTGTAAATACCTGCGTTCCATCCGAGTCAACCAAGAATCAAAGGCGCAGCTTTCTCAGGTGCTAATCATGTCAAAAGCACTGTATGGTGCCACCACCTTGTCATTGAAGGTAACTGACGTCATGTGACTCGACTGCTTTGGCAGAACTATCTGGTGACACCTGCTCGACATTAAGTGGCACGATCGTGTCACAAATGAGGTTTAAAAAATTTATTTATTTATTTATTTGCATACACTGTCGAGACTCATATGAAAGCAAACACAATGTACAACAAGGGGAGCAGAAAACAAGAGGGGCAGGGGAGGGAAGGAAAAAACAGTGTGTAACAGAGACATTATGTGATCTGTGGAAGGGAGAAGGATGGGGTGGGGTACACAGGCTAAACAAGATGGACATTACAGGGACTTTTAGGTCCTTCCACGACAGGAACTTTCAGGAAGGAAAGCAGGGAATTTGAAGGAAGTGGGTTTGGGGTGGATTAACAGGGGTAGAAAAGATAGTGGTTTTGGATGGGGGAAGATAAGAGTTTGTGGTGAACAGCTGTTTTGAAGGCCTGGAGGAAAGAGTGGGATTGAAGAGAGTGTGGGAGTTTGTTCCAAAGGTTGGGAAAAAGAGGAATGAAAGGGTGAAGGTGAGCAGTGATTCTTGATTTTGGTAGTTTTACCAGAAGAGGATTGCTGGTGGACCTTGAGCACCTTGCGGAAATATGGGGGTGGACATATCTCTGACAAAGCAGGGGTGGGGAGGGGGGCGAGACCAGAGAGGAGATGGTAGAAGACTGAAAGACCACCGACCTGCTTGCGGTGACAAAGTGAAAGACCCAAAGACTCAGCCTCATCGCGGGAGATACTAATGATCCTAAATGCCTTGCTTTCCACAGTGTGAAGCCGAGAAACGTGAGAAGTGGCAGCACCAGCACAGAGAGGAGAACAGTTCTCCATCAGGTTATGAATGAAAGCTTTGTTTGTAGTCAGGAGTTCAGGTGGGCCAAGGAAGGACTTTGCAGGACGGAGGATACCCACTCGGCGACTGGCTTTGGAAGCCAGCTTGGAAATGTGGCTCTCCCGGGAAAGATCATGGCAGATAGTGACACCCAGAAGCTTGAATGAAAGGACTTCAAGAGTATAGTTTAGAAAGTAGATTGGAGGAGGGGGGGGGGTTCCAGACGGTCCTTTTGGAGAGACAGTGAGAGTGTGAGATTAGTCAGGATTGAAAGGCATGTTGAACCAACTTGTTGGTTGAACCAACTTGTGATTTTATCCAGATCTGCAGAGAGTGAAGTTGAATAAAGATGATCGGTGACCGATGGTGCTTCAGCGGTCGATATGTTATGGAACACAAGGCAGCATGGCTAGGCCATGTGATTTGGCACGGTGGACTGGCAGCAGCTAATGTGGATGGTTTTCCAGAGGGATGTTGTCTTTTGGTAGGTCGACCACAAATGCGTTAGGTTGATATAACATCCGAGAGTGGTTAGGGTGCAATATTACTGAACTCAAAATGGTAGCGCTGGAGAGACTGGTTGTGTCAAAAGCGGCGGCAGTGGTTCCGGTGGTTTATTATTTGAGGAGGCAACCACAGGCTTATGCCTATTTCGAATGATGATGATCAAGCAAGGAAGCAGCAAATGCCATTTTCAATGTTTTCGGTATGACTTGGCTGGGGATTGAACCACTGACCTCCTTGACTCAGAGCAGACACTCAGACCAATCTGCCACTGAGTGTGATTAACATTTGAGCAACTGAATAAAATTTCATCCAATCTTTAGTTGCAAGAACAGAATGCATTTTATATCCCCCCCCCACCTGCTTTGGGATCCAAACTTTGGAGGAGTAGTTTGATGTTAGGGCTGCAGGTCCTTTAATCGGCCTCAGTGGCATAATGGTAAGAGTGGATAGTAACCCCCCCCTCCCCCAAGCCTGACTCTTTCCAAGTTGCCAGTTTTTCTTCTCTCAAAGTCTGTGGCTGTATCCATCTTGTTCACCCCCTGTGTCCTCCCCAAGCCATCATACTTCATCCATTATTTGTTGAAGTCCTCCTTTATTTTGTCCCTCATCTCTGCTGTTGTCTCCACCCCTCCCCTCTGTTCTCTTTCTACTGTTCATTTTGTTTTGTTTCTTTCTGATCCATTCTATGTCCGAGCTCCTTCACACTGTATCCAAAAAAACAAACATTTATTTTCTTATTAACCCACCACCTCTCCTTTGATTAGTGACTTGTCAGATGATTTTGGGATTGACAGTAATCATTTAGTATTATTTTTATGACCCCCAACTATCAAATGGCCTCATGATCTCACACTCTTCAATGAACTTGTGTGGGCATAGGAAAAAAAATAAACATTCTCTTGCATGGAGAGTATGTTTTTCTTGAAATATGAGGAGCTCATGCTCACTGTAGTGGTCGATCCATGATAATGTTGGCCAGGCATCATGAAAAGACAACATACAACAGGATTTAACAACAGATAAATCTCCAGTAACAAGTTTTAATTCTCTGAAATGTCTTCATACCAATTGTGACTCCATGCTCAACAAATGGGATGAGATGAAAGCTCGAGTTTCGATTGATGATCCAGATGTTATTGCATTGAATGAGATTTTTGCCTAAAAATGCTTGTGAAGAGATTCAACTTTGTGAACTGCATTCTTTTCAAGGAAAGTCCATCAACTTTTTTTTTCCTGACAGTATGAAGAGACGAATTAGCAGTTTATGTTAAGGACACGATTCCAGCATCTGTTGTTGACATGAATGAATGCTGTTTCCAGAAATCAATTTGGGTAAACATCACTCCAACTGACGAATCAAGGTTGTTGTTTGGGTGGATTTATGGAAGTCCTGCAAGCTCTATGATAAACAATGCTGACTTGTGCTTATTACTAAGGAGAGTAACTGAATTACTACATTACCCAAAGCGGGTAGTTGTTGGTTATATTAACTTCAAGGACATCAATTGGCAAGTACTCCATACATACTGTTGGAGCAGACTCAAGTTCTTTTTTGGATCGTGTTAATGGTTTATTTTGTATTAAATCAAAGATGAACCCACATGGATTCGGGGTGGGGGGGGGGATCAAGAACCAAGCTTGTTCGACTTTTTTTGTCAAATGGGGAAGACTTGCTAATTAATTTGACTGGGTATCCACTAATAATAATGAGTGATCATGTAACATTGTGTTTTGAAAGAGACATTTATTATCAGTTAAAGCATGATAGTAATTAGATTGTAAGAGTTATGATCATTGAGACTGTGACAGTATAAGGAAAAGTTTCTGGAGTGTTGTTAGAAACCAGACAAAACCAAAGAGTGGAATTCCTAATTTACAGCAGCGGGACGGTGTCTTCACACAGAATGATTTACAAAAAGCACAGACACTTGATCATTTTTTTTTGCGAGTGTGTTTACAGTTGAGGATTTGTTGTCAACACCAGTGTGTTGGAAAATAGGAATACACATGTGTACAACTTGAAGTTGAGTTTGCGGAGGAGAAAATAGTCAAACACTTGTTGAAATTAGATGTCAGTAAGTTCCCTGGCCCTGATGGATTGCATTTGTGACTATTGAGTGAGATGTATCAGAAAATATGAAAACCTCTTAAAATCTCGTTTGATAAGCTTTTGAAAGAGGTAGAGGTACCAGAGTCCTAGAAGTAAGCTAATATACTGCCAATCTTTAAGAGATGGATGAAGTGCAATCCAGAAGACTATATTTTTCAGTAAATTTGACATCTGTGGTTGGGAAACCGATGGAAAAGATCAGAGATGCATTGTGAGCCATCTATAGGGAGTTGATCTAAGTGATGAACAGCATGGATTCAGGTGTGGTCGGTCGTATACTTCTCAATTGCTGGATGTTTTAGAGCTGTGGTCATCACAGTCACTCGATGTTGATCACAATCTTGACTGCGAGTATTTGGACTGCAGAAAGGATTTTGACAGTGTCCCTCATGACCAGCTCTTACACTGATTTGATCCATTTATGTAGCTAACCAATGACTCCATAAGCTTGAATGTCATGGAATCATTGATCAGCTACATAAATGGATCAAATAATATTTGTCAGACCACTCACAGAGTTGTAGTACATGGAATTGCATACATTTCTGTTGAGGTGATACCACGGGGCAGCGTTCTTGGTCTGCCTTTGCTCATCATCTTCATCAATGATCTCTCTGAATCAGTTAAGTCGAGTTTAAAGTTGTTTACAGATGATACTAAATGTTGTTTGTTGAAGTTGTTTACAGATATATGATATTTAGTGGTGTATAGGGATGTAGATGGTGTAGCAATCCAGAATATTGATGAGGCCATGAACTGGTCAAGATGCTGATAGCTTCCTTTTTAATGAAGCAAAATGTAAAGTTATTCATTATGGAAGAAGGAATCAGGAGTTTGCATGCACCATTGGCAAGGGGGGTGAAAGCAGAGAAATCAAGCCAGTAAGGGAGGAGAAGGACTCGGTGTGCTCTTTGATTCAAGCTTATCTTTTAGTTGCCATATTGCAGATGCTGCTAAGAGAGCCATTTGCAGACTTGGAATCATTGGGAGAGCTTTTTCATCATTTGATAAAAAGTGGCTTGTATTATTATGCAAAACAATTGTACGCTCAACGCTGGAGTAATGTAATATCATTTGCTCACCTTTTCACAATAAAGATGAAGATTGTCTTGAGGATGTGCAACAAAGAGGATGTAATTTCCTTTTTATATCCTTTTGGATTTTATTTTCTGAAAATACTTAAATGCTCTCATTGTGATGTATGTTGTCCTCAAAGATATGAGTATCAGAGCACTTCATGAAACATGTTCAAATCCCATATAGTTTGTTTATTTGGAAAAGGACACTCATGTCTGTATTATTCTTATGTAAGCTCTCCCATGGGAAACTCTGCAAGAAAAAACAAACTTTCAGCAAGCTATTCTTTTTGTTTCAAGTTACTTCCTCTCAAACTATCATTTGTGTTTATCAATGACATGCAAGCTGATGTTAAAATGTGTCATATATAGATGTGTTTCTTAGAATTTAATAAATTTGGAGACAACTTGAACAAGAGGCCTTTTACATCTAATGTAGGCAAAAGGTGTGTGGAAGGAGGAGGGATAATGTAAATTTGATAAAGGATTTGGAAGAGTAGGTGGGAGGAGGATATTGTCCTGGAGTTGGTAAGAAAGGAATAAGTTGGAGGAAGTTTGAGGAAGTGAGGAAGGGTAGCTGGAAAAGGTGAATGTATGGTATAATGAGGTCAGGGGTCAAAGTCTCACCAATTTTCTTTTTCAGTAAAAAAAATTTAAACCCTTTTCTAAAAATAATTGTAATGAATATCTTATTTGTTTTCAATATTATTTGAATAATTTTACAGCACACATAATATTTAATAAATGTTTGCTATTTAAGCTATTGTTCAGCTTGAGTCTACCACATTTGCATTGATATTCTTTATGTGTAATTAATAATTAGAAGCTTATCCACGAAGAAAATCGATGTTGCTGAGCTCTGCGTCGAGCTGCTCTCTGTAATGAGATCCAGACAGAGAGCACCCAAGTGGTTTGACTAAGTTTCTCCAGACAGTGGGAGCAGAAATGAGTGTGATGGGGTCATTATAGGTGAGCATTATTTGGGTGAGATAGTAACATATTAACCTTGGCATGATTTACTCCTATTATGATTATGGCTTCTCACTGTCTCTCAGGAACATTTTATCTTGGCCTCCTGTTTGTCCCTGCCTTTTAAAGTCTCACCACTATGTTTGAATAACCTTACTTTGCTGCGATACATCCAAATACACGTCATGAGTTGTACGAGACTATTCATCTGAAGTATTACTTGTGTATTTATTAAATGTCATGGAATGATGTGTAAATTATGTATGTATTTTTTTTTGATCCAATACTTGGAGTACTTCCCTCATCCACACTTCTTTATCGTAATTAATTACTTTACTTCACATTTGCTTTATTCAGAGTGCAGTTTTCTTGTTTTATGATGTTTATAAAGCAGTGGTTTTTCTACTGGTCATGGTGCCTTGAAGTGTAGTAGAATCACATGTGTTTCATGTTCATTTTGTTATTAATTGCTGTGTTTGCTATGCATGCTTTCTATAAAGCATTGTGGATACCTCATTTTATTTGGTATCCCTTCTCATACAAGAAAATACAAATAGTAATTTATTCTTTGAGTCCTGACAAGTTGAACATTCATTAAAAAGGAATGGTCTGTGGAATGAATCTGTCTGTTTCAAAAGGGACACTACTGTAATTATTATGTCATGGTACAACCCTAACCAGCGCTGGCAGGATGGCCTAGTCCTAAAGGTACGCACACTCATCTCTAAGCTGTCTAACCTGGGTTCAAATCTCCACTCTGGTATAAACTGCCATTCTGAAGTTTCACAGGCAGTGGGATTCATCGAAGTGTGTGCCGTTCCTCAGATGGACGTTAAACGGGGCGTTCCATCTGTTGGCATTAGTTGCTGGACGTTAAAGGTCCCACGGCGGTTTACGTGAAGAGTAGGTGAGCCATCGCCGGAACCATGGCCAAATTCCAAATTCCTGCTCTAGCTACTGCTGTGAGAAGGTAATGGAAAACCACTCAGTATAACCCTTTCCAAGAAACTGCTTCTGAAACACCGACGCTCTGGAACAGAGCATCAGAATTAGAATCACTCGAACAAAATTGCTTCCACTCTCGTGTCTGCACACTGTACATTGGTTCAAAATTGTGCGATTACAGATGCTTTCTCATCAAATTAAAGCTGACCAAGCATACCCATGATCAAGGGCACTTGGGTTTGGACAAGGGAACAGTGCATCTACTAAACTCATTTCCTGGAGTTGCTTAACAAATCCCAATTTTACAAAAACAATGCAAGAACAATACAATAAAAATTGAATATTTTTACACAAACACCTGGTTTGGTTGTAATTATACTGTGAGATATTTGAGTGCAAACAGTTCAGGGATGGTCTTCAAGGAAATTATTTCATATTAATGTCATGTGCTTTGCAGAGATATGTCAGCAGATCTACAGTCTATTGGTTGGAGCTTTGGTTGGACCAGTCTATTGGTTGGAGCTTAATGGTGAAAGGTGGTTAAAGCTGTTGGTAGACCTTGTAACAAGAAGCCCATTGTCATGGTCTCTTGGATGCAACAATTCACTGTAGTCACATGATCACCAACTGCCCTATGTAGGTTTCCTTCTACCAATCCAACTCCAGCACCTTAAAAAAAAACAATTCCCTCCTCCATATACTTCTACCAGTCCCTGAAAACCGAAAGCCATGTAAACAGTTCACAGGCTGAAATACAAGTATGAAGTATAATACAAAAAGAAGGCAATTTTGTTTGAATGTAACATGTCTGCTAAAACTTTAGTTTGTTGGAACAATGTAAAAAAGCTTTGAACAAACGGATGCAGAAGATTTTATAGCTTATCTAGAATTGCAATTCCAGATAAGGTATTGTCTTCATGCACCATCTGTCTGTCCATCCATCCCTCCTTCTCCTATTTCAGCTTCTCCGGACAAACCGCTGGTCTGATCCGGCTGGAATTTGGCAGCAAGGTTCCACGCCTGACTGGTAATGGGGATTGCAAAGCTCGTTCCGGTCACGTGACTTTAAGTAGGTCAAAATGGCGGACTTAGTAAATTCCTTCAAAAATCTTCTTTTCCAGACTCACCAGTCAGAATGCTCCCAAATTTGAGTTTCAACATTAGGCCCGGGTAGTGGTATTAAATTGCAGAGATAATGCCAATTACTTTACCGGAAGTGTGTCAAAATGGCTGACTTTGTACATTTTTGGGAAAATCGGGTAAATTGCTTCAAAAATCATCTTCTCCAGACCCACCGGTCAGAATACTACCCAAATTTGGGTTTCAACATTAGGACAGGGCCCAGACAAGCTACAGGTCCAGTGGTCCTATTTTTAAAAATTTGTTAGATTTATTTTACATTTCAAGCTGAAAGATTTCAGAAATTCCTCGTATAATTCTGTACGTGCATGCAGACAGACATACTTTGATGATGAATGATGATTGATCAACTGTGGTCAGAAAGGATTGAGCTTGAGAGTGGTTTAGGAGGGGGTTCTCAGACTCATCAAGGTCACTGACATTATTTAATGGTAGATCATCTGGGTCAGTCGTGACCATTGATACCACTTCTTGGCATCCCTTGCCATACAGAACCTTCACAGTTTGCCTCTTTTTGGCCTGTATTTTGTTTTGGGATAGGCCACTGGGTATCAAATTATTTTCCACATGTGGTACAAGCTGTGTATGGGTGGTTATGTATCTGGGTCTAGCTGGGTCCGTGAGCTCATCTGATATGATGGGAAAGGCTTGTTTGACTCTGAAATTAGTTCCAACATTCAAAGCTGCTCTATTAGAGCTGAGAAAGTGGTCCATCATGTTTCGTCTGATTGGTTTTGTGTGCTTGTCTGCAGTACTAGGATTAATCAGCCTCTCATCAGTTATTCTTCCTAGGTGCCCTGAAAAATTCAATAGTGGAGAGTTTAGCATTCTCTACAACTTCACTATTGGGCATGTGTTGCCACTATTAGATGTTCATCATCCTTCAGAACCATCATTGGTGGAAAGCATCAAACTTCTGTATGTACCTGCTATAAGTGGAACAAGTCTGATAGCCATAAAGGAGTGAGCGAAGAAAATCATCTGCATTAACCCTTATATTTGTATGTGTTCTTAAGTGTTAGGCTGGCAGGATGGCCGAGTGGAATGCACACTCGCCTCTAAGCTGTCTAGCCTGGGTTTGAATCTCAGCCCAGCTATAAACTGTCATATTGGTGTTTCACAGGTAGGGTGATTCATTAATGTCTGTCGTTCTTCGGATGGACGTTAAACTAGGTGTCCCATCTGCCACCATTAGTCGGTGGACATTAATGATCCCACTGTGTCATTCACGAGGTGAGCAATTGCCAGCACCATGAACAAATTCCAAATCCATTCCCTAACTACTGCTGGGAAGGCAATGGCAAACCACTTCATGTAACCCTTGCCAAGAAACTGTTTTGGCAGCATTGATGATCGAAGAGTATGGTACATAATAATCATCAGAATCTTTAGCTCTTATTACTCCAAACCATTTTGTTCAAGATCCCGGAAGTATGAGAGGCAGATGGTAATCTGAGTTGAATCTCTTTTTGAGAGATTGATGCAAGATGGTGCTGCCACGGTATTTTAAAGACTGGACAACTTAGAGCTCCTCTCTTTTATCTTGATTACTGTTGAGGGTCGTTGGCATCCAAGAATTGCTTGTTATGATTGCTTCATATTCAGCAAATAATAATTCCTGCATAATATTTCTGTAGATATGCGTGATCAGTGGCAGAAGAAGAATTTTGCAATTCATCATGAATCTCAAAATGTTTTAGCCCAGACATTGAGGGATTATGATGGAGCTGTGGGAAGAAAGACATTGTATCTGACTCAGTCTCCCAAGTGGGTCGACCCACAACCACCGGAGATTAACTCCCAAGATGCCCGAGCAGAGGCATACCACGCATGCATGGCGACTCCCTAATAACATTGATGTGGTGAAAGATTAATTGATTTGGCCTGCACCAGAACATCTCAGAAGTAGTTTCACTCGACTATCTCATTTGACCATGTCTTGTCTTTGTGTTTGGTCAATGAATACTATGAACTGAGGTCTATTTTGTTTTCTGATTTTTTGTTGTAGTTGATGGATAGTTAAAATCATGGCATTGTACTTTCTATTTGCTATAAAACAGGACTTTCTCTCAACCACAGGCACCAGCTTCTCACCATAATTATCCAGATGAGCACTTTGCCAGCACTACTCATGAGGGAAATGTGCAGGTACTTGCAGTACATCATTCTATCACCTCTCTTGAAGATTGGTCCAAAATCCCTATCTCTCTGCTCTTGTGGTACATTCTCAGATCATCGTATGAACTACATGAATTTACAGAGTTGTCGTGATAGCGACCTGTCCCCTCTTTTCCAAACTTCACTTGTGATACCACGTACTCCAGCTGACTTTCCAAATTTTTTTTTGCTTCCTGAGTGCTTCCATCACTTCTTGTCATAACGGAGGAGATGCAATTTCCTCAATGAGGGTCTGTTTGGAAACTTTTGACCTCTGTTTGTAATTGTTTTAAGTATAGGCACCAGGATTGCAGGTTCTGTTACTTCTTTGTCACAGTAGTACCATGTTATGCCTGTGTTGATTGAAGGCCTGTCACAGAATTTAATGAAAGCCTTTCTGGTCATTCGGTTTAGCCACATAATGGAATTCCTTTGCCTTTTCATCCCATCAGCTATTCTGCATCTGTCTCAAAATTTTCCTGTTCTTACTATTGAGTTGGCCTGCTGATGGCTTCGGGGTGCAGTTTGGGATTGTTGTTGTCACTGAGGAATCTTATTTGTCTATCACCATGATTTTTTGTATAAAAAGTTGAGGCTCATGGAAGAGCATAGAGTTAATGCAAGTCAAATCAGTACTTCATACTTTTCCCCCAGAAGTAAATGACCTCACTGGTTGCAGACCAGGCCACTTTCTTAAGGATCTCGTTGTTTGTCTCATCAATTAGGCCATCCTGAGTGTCTGTGATGTTAGCAAACTTTAATAGTTCAGTCAATTCGTGAGTTTTTCAATTTATCTGTCGTAGTTTTTGATTGAAGGTCGAGGTTGTCGTCGTGGTTGCTCTTTTCCAAGGAAATCGTATCTTAAGCTTGCTTCACTCTGACCAGCGAGTAACCTCTTCTCAAGGTTCTCCTATTCCAGATTTGACTCGTGTGAGTGTCTCACCAAGATGTAGTCAATCATGTACCATAGCTTGGAATTGGGATGTTGCCAATTGAACTTGTGCATCAACGTATATCTGATGAAGGTTTCAGTGATGGAAAGGTGGTAGATGTTGCAAAGATCAGCAAAGTGAGAGTAGTTGAGGAGGAAGATAGGGGTCCCATGCACCCCCATGATACATTTTTTTAACTTGCATTTTTACAATCCCTGAGGTGTGTGGGAACAGAATTTCCTTTGTTCCCATTCCAAAAAATGTCCCATGTGGGTCGTTTAGCCGTTTTTTTGTCCGCCATCTTGGATTTCTTGGGATGCAAAAGTAAGGGGTAGGGTAATACAAAGAACCTTTTCACATAGAAAGAAATTAGTTATAGGTACAAATTAGGTATCGTTGGAAAGGGTATGACCTGCACTATCACAAGAACCCGTCAATTATTCAATTAGGGCATCGATGACGTCATCAGGGGTCAAAAAGTCACGTTAAAGGGCCACTAAGTCAAATTTCACACCCATCCTCTTTGTCATCCACCCTGCACCTTCTTCTTCTTCTTTCAGCTGGTCCCGTTCGGGGTCGCCACAGCGGATCATCCGTATGATCCGCATAGTGATTTGGCACATGTTTTACGCCGGATGCCCTTCCTGACGCAACCCTGGTCGCCTCTTACGACACAGGGATATGGTACACCTATTTTAACCGGGGTATACACCGGCCCAGTACACTGGTACTCATTTCGCCGACCTTGGAAGGATGACAGGTTGAGTGAACCCCCTGGTGTATTAATTCAGTGGCTCAACGGGGATTGAACTCAGGACCTTTTGGATCCCAAGCCGCTGCCCTAACCACTGCGCCAACACCAGGCTCATTCATCCACCCTGCACCGAAGTGGATGAATCTTTTGGATTCTACTTTGCTTGAAGGAAAGTGTATATGTATAGGCAGTTTTTAAAACAAAAACAAATTATTTAACTTCAGTACAACATCATTAACCCTTTTCACAAAAATACCGAAAATATTGAGAAAATGCGGTTCTGTATTGAGTTTACTGTGTGTGTGTGTCCTTCGCAGACGAATGATTAATTTCACTGTTTATTTATAGTTTATGGCTATGGTTATTAACATTCTTTTTTGTTACAGGTGAGGCCATTGTAACTACCTTAACACTTTAGTGGTGGTGTTAAATTTTGTCAACTGACAGTGTTGTCTTTTTTTGTTACAGGACGTGCAGACAACTGTTATTTTGATTAATGCTTTAGTGGTTTATTGAATATCTGCTGGCATGCATACCTGCTTGTAGCTGTAGTTTATTGGTGGTGGATAATTGTCTTTTTTTCAGGTAACACCTATTATTGATTAGTGCTCCAGTGGTGGTAGTGCATGCTTAGTTGTAATTAACTGGTGGTGATGGCTTCATCATGTCAAAGGCAAAGAAACGCCGAACTGTTCATGGTTGCAATTTAGAGGAACTGCAGATGCCTCCTCCTGTATGTATCTTAGATGTGAGTGGCATACAGCATGGTGAATTTATACCACTACACAATATAAGGGGTCCTCCCCAGGAAAAGCTTGAGATGTTACATAATCTTTGTGAGAAAAGGCTCCTTCAGTCTCATGATTCACCTGCTCGGATGGAAGCTGTGTGTAGGTTAATTCCAGACAATCTTGATGGTGTGGACCTAGAAATGACAGGCTATCACCGGGGATGCTATCAAGCCTTTACCAAACATCAGGATCGTTTGAAATGTGTCGTACCAGACGATGAACCCTCAACAATTCGATCCCCTCGTAAACCATCAACTTCTTCCAAGAACATTTTTCCACCAGAATGTATTTTCTGTGAAATGCTTGAGACGAAAGTTTCTGGAAGGACTGAACGTTGTGTCCAGTTTGCATCTTTCAAGGGAAAGGAAGCAGCTTGGACTCATATTGAATCCCAAGCCCTAGGAATAGGAGACAATCGTTTACATCGCAAGGTGGCAGGCGAAGATTTGTTTGCAAGAGAGGCTCGTTTCCATAAATCCTGTCATAGTTCATTCAAACTGAGACATGTGAATTATTTACGTGATCAAGCCAACAGAAGTATTGAAAACGAGCAAGATGAAAAGCTTGAAGCTCATCAAAGTTCATTTAATGTAGTTCTGGATTTTATACGTGAGAAGGTAATTGGGCAGAAGGAGGTCGTGCAACTTGGAACACTCCACCACCTATACGTCCAAGAACTTGAACGGTGTGGATTTCCAAATCCAGATTTCAGAAGTGATAAGCTGAAGACCCGACTTCAAAGACACGAAATTAATGAGTGCATTGCTTTCACAAAAGTGTTCCCTGGGGACAGGGGATGCATAACCTACAACCTGGTGTACAGCACAAGCATCTCTGTTGCGGAAGCAGTTACTTAAAAGCATATAGGCTTGGTTCCAAAGACAAGTTTGAGGATGTTGCCTTCCCCTTGCCGGGGAAGACATAACAAGTTCCTTCAAGGGAAAGGGCAAGATCGGACCCCTCAAGAAGTTACAACGTCATCCAATTTATCATGAAGCTTTCAGGTATTTGTTTTATTATCTATGAAATCCCCTGACTATCAAAGTTTCTTTTAACTTTTGTGTGGCAATTCATATAATTGTACTCATCTCCTTTCAGAAAACTTGGGGATGAATGGTCTGTAAAGCCAGAAACGATTGATGATATTGAGGCATTCACATGTCTGATGTACGGCTGCTCCAGACATAAATCTATTGACACTGTATGTGGAATCATGTTGAGGAAGATGGTTGGGGAAGATAAGCAACTGACAACCAAATCTAAGATTGACCTCTCCCGGTTGCCACCTTGCCGAGACAACCTTATCTCACACATTGGTCGAGTGAAGCATCGCCTTGCTATCTACAAGCGAGCAGGTATTCCAATCTTGTGGTCTCCAAAGCCATATGATCCTGAACAAGGTTGGGAAAGAAATGATGACGGTGTTTTGGAGCCAGTGTGGTCTTGTGGCCCAGTACTTCCCCCTACCTTGATAGACTTAGTTGAGAAGACTA
>NC_140961.1:104275631-104315631 GCF_056783735.1 Eptatretus burgeri | reverse complement strand
AAGGGATGGATATATGCAAGTGTGAGAGGAGGAATGAATAACTGGCCCAGAAAGGAACAGAGTGGGAAAATATCAATATACGTGGAAGAGATGATATTTTACACAAAAAGTCGAGGCTCATGGAAAGGTTAAACACAGAACATGACAGAACAGAACAAGAACATATCGGTAAGTGGGGGAGGGATACACCAACAGCAATTTGAGGGGATACATCAGAGGGAAACATGGAGGCAGAATGAGGGAAAGGAATAATGACATAAAAGGGATGGGGTGGTCGTGGGTGAACAAGCTGCATAAATCTCAAACAACCGAGATGAAACAAAAAAGGAAAAAGGGGTGAAGAAGAGACGGGGGGGGGGGGCGGGGGACACAATAACCTGAAAAGGAAAGTGTGGGCTTATGAATGGCTAATGAGGTTACAAATTATCAAGAGTGTTGATGGGAGATGACCAGATGTGGAGGCGAACAGGAATCTTCAAGAGCTAGGGGAAGAGGGTTGGGGGGGGGGGGGGAGCTAATGTTTGAGTGACTGAAAGTGAAACCGAGGTGAGGAGGACGGTACAACGGAAACGGGAAAATGATTCCATAATCGGAAGAATGAGGGAATGCAGGTAGGCAACCAGCCAGGAGCATGAGGGTGAGCTGGTGAGAGTTTCTTATAAAATGCATTTGACGTTGGGTGGCTTTGGGTGAGTGAAAGTAAAAAAGAGCAGGTGAAGTGAGGCCAGTTATCTGCTTGTTCACACCTGTCAATGGGTGTAAGGGAGGACTTCATCATTGTTTGCATAAACTGTGGGAAAATGTTCGGAGGTACATAAGAAGTGTGTTATTTCATAGAAAATTATTGAATGAAAGATAAATATATCGCCACAAAAAATTCAAAACTTAAAAAAAAAAAAACTTCAACACCGCGACATTGACCGATATGCCTCTGTCCACATTATTGCATCATTAAATTTATTGTACCACATTTGATTTAAATCCCTTCACCCGTTCTCAAGTATCACATTTTTATCTGGAATGACATCTGATCTTTGACATGTTGATGCTAAAATCTAATCAGTTTATCTTTACATCATTATACATACTTGTACCAAGTTGGACTTTAGATCCCTTCAGCCGTTCTTAAGATATTGTGGTCACTAAAACCTCTCAAACTCTGAACTTTGACTTTTGACCTCTTGATGGTAAAATCTTATCGGTTCATCTTTGCATCATAATATATACTTGTACCAAGTTTGATTTGACTTAGATCCCTTCAGCTGTTCGTAAATTATCGCGGAAACGAAAACCGATGATGGACGGAAAGCCTGAAAACATAATGCCTCTGCTGACTTAGCAGAGTCATAAAAGTAACCAGAACTAGAACTGGAGTGAGAATTAAAACTTGAACTTGAACTTGAACTGCAAAACCAGAACTCATACTGCCACACACAGGCACGGTTGCGGCCCTCGTAAACGTTGGCACCACCTTTGTGGTTGGTGCGTTGCAATCATTGGCTCTCCACTTCTGTGGGTATGCCATATTCTGGGCCATCCGAATAAAATGTCTTGCGCTTCCTCTCCAAGGCTCCCCAGGCAATTTCGCCTCTATGGCCTGTGGTGCACTAGCCAAACAATCCCTGATGATTCCTTGTAAAGCGCAATGCACAGCTTCCCAGTTGTGCTTTTGTGCCCAAGTCCTCACCCAGCCTCACTCGAAAACAGGAGGTTTCACGCAACAAAGTTACTCTGTACTGTCTTAAAGTTAACACCTACTGCCTCCTCAGTGCAAGTTTTACAATATGATTTACTCTAACATTGTCCCTGTTACAAGAGTAATCCAAGCTACACTGTCACACGGTCGATGCTATTCTGACCACAATCTCGCTATGGATTGGATGCCCCCTCCCCTTTTTTCTATGTAACAGTATGTGGACAGACTGCTTCCACCTTTTCGGGAATACAATCATGGCTCCAGATCTGTGCAAAGATAGCTATTTAAATTTTGATTGCTTCCTTCTCAACTACCTGAAGGATGTTTGTTAAAATTTCATCGGCATCTGTTGCTTTTCAATTTGCCAGCTCTTTCAGGGCTCTCTCACATTCTATCTCCTGATTCTTGCTCATGTTCTATTTCTTCGAAGGTTGCCATCGTATTGCTATCTCGTTTGTATAGAGTTTTAGTATAGTCCTTCCATCTTTCTTTCACCTGTGTTTCTTTTCTCAGATTTTTTTTCTTTTTCAACTCTTAAGGACCCTGGTTCTAGACCTACATTTTCCTGTGATCTCTCTGATCTTTTCATAAAGATCTCTTGTTTTTTACCCACTCCGTTGTATCTTTCTATCTTTTGCATGCCTCTGAAATATTTATCCTTGTCTTTCAGAGCTTGTCATTGGAAGTCAGCATTTGGCCGCTTCATGTCCTCCCTTGATGCCCCTTTGGTTGTCATCTCTCTTCTTCTGATAGCCATTTAGCCTTCTTCTTTCTGCTTCCTTTTGGGATGTTGTTTTGGCATCTTCATTTACAATGTCTTCAGCCTATCACGACAATTCATCTGGCATTCTGTCAATCAAATTCAACTCTGCAAAAAGATTTTTTTAATACCTGTAGATCCCTTGTGTCCCCCAAGATCCTTTGACACCCCCAAGATCCATTAAGACCCTTAAGATGCTTAAGACCCTCTTAGACCATTACCACCCCTGAGACCCTGCAGAGTGTAGACTCAAAAGAACATGAAGGACCCCTAAAACACTACATTCCTCGTTATACCCTTTAGAACCTTTCGACCTCCAAGACCCCTCAGACCCTTTTGAAGCCTGAGGCACTTACCCTGTAGACCCTATAGACACTGTTATATATATATATATATATATATATATATATATATATATATATATATATATATATATATATATATATATATATATATATAAAACATACTATATATAATGTCCTTTATATGTTGACCCCAAAGACACTTTATAACACCAAGACCAAAGACACCAAGACCCTGTGGATAATATAGACCCTGTTGCACCCTTTAGAACCCTTAGACCCTTTAAAACCCAAAGATCCTATGTACCTCTTTTGAAACCCTAACTCCTTCCTACTATTTAGGCTTTTAGCTTCTAGACCTTCACATATATCAAACCTTAAATACACACTTTAGACCCCTTTGACCTTTTAAGACCCTTTCAACACTTTTTAGACCATTTTGACCCTTTAGACCCATTTAGACCTTTCAATCTTTTCAGACCTTTAGGTCTTCAGAACATTTCACCTTTACACATTCACAACTGTTCAGACCTTTGACCTTTACAACTAGACCATTTAGACCTTTCATTTGCAATCAATGACCTTTCATTGACTACATTCTTCCATTTACTTGCCACACAAAAGACACCACACGAAACAAGTCCTTTAAGAGAGTCTGCAATCTCCGATTGCTCTTTCTAGTTACTCCGCACACGCAAACAAAGCGCAGGGTTAAGCAATTGGTTCATGTCCGTCCGTCAATCCTTCCATCCTATCAGTTCATGATTGTCAGTTGATGATCGAGGAACAACTTATTTCATTTGAATGCTATATTTTGAACACGAATTGGAACATGAATAGTATCAGACAAATCGGTCATTTTACCGTAACTTGGCTTTGAATTTGCCCTGATAGCACATGTGCAGAAGGAAGTGAAAATATATTTTTCTTTATATATAACTCTGCCTGCCTGCCAAGTGGTCAAACAAAATTGAAAATCATTTCAAACAGGAAACTTACTGTTTTTAAGGTCATCATAAAGGACATAAACAACTTGCATGTATAACTAATGTAACTTGATAGGTAGGGTGGTGTTATAGACACTGGAGAAAATGGTGGTAAAACCTGGAATTAATTTATTTATTCACCTTCAGAACCTTTAAACCTTTAATGAAGACGAATTATGTACTTGAAGACTGCAGAACACAAATCGCCTTCATAATACTTCCAGGAACTATATCAATATATAGCACAAGAGGATGTTGCATGTATTTTGGGTTGAGAAGAGGCCACCAATATGGTGATGTATGATGCTGATTGACACTGTTCTATGGCAATCAATAAAACATCCATCTCCTAAATTGAGACTTCACATCGTCTTTTTACAGTGAAAAAGGGTGGTTGGTGTACAAGATGATCTTTAACGATCTTTAAAATCATTATTTTATTAAAATTTAAGTGTCGTACAGGAGGACAACAAGGACAAGGAAATCCAACACAGGTGGAGGCCATTCAGCTCATCATGCATGCGTGAACACCACACCAACCCAAGATCATTATAATTAATGAAAGAAAAAAAAATTAGTATTTTTTATGATTTAGTTATTTCATTATTATTTTTGTTTGTTTGTTTTTTGTATTTTTTTGTTGTTGTAATTTTTGGGTCGCCGAAATAGGTGACCCTTATTGTCAGTAATTCTGTCTGTTTGTTCGTTTGTCATCAACATAATTGGTAGTAAACGTGGGCCGATTTTGACCAAATGCTGGCCTATGTGCATTGTACATCTTATGACCTCGTGCTTTGGAAATTGTGATGGTTGCTCGGGACGCTTTCGTCCCCTAGCAACAGCCGAAAAACCTTCAAAATCGGTACCGTTCACGCGAAATCAATTCCAAAAGCCATTATCACACGTTGGCTTATGAAATTTGGCATGCATCATCTACAGGTAATGCTCTACCAAATATATTCCGGTGTTTGTGATATATGGAATACTTTACCCGCAGCACCCCCTACAAGTTTGGTATGCCCGAAAATTGGTGAAAATTGAAGGCCCCTTCGTGACCAGGTGAGTGCATCGATCTGAATGAAACGTTGCAGGTTCATAGCTCGCAATGAGTACTACAACTTTGCCTCATGACATATTGACCGACATTGCTTAGGTCAGGGGTCAAAGGGCAAAAATCGATAATATGCGAGAGCTGGAGGTGCCAAATGCTACTTCTCCTAGGGTTATGGTCATATGATCATGAAAATTCACACTAATCATCTGAAATACATTGTGCACAAACGAACAAGCCAGATTTTCGATTTATATCTTTGTTCACCCACAGCACCCCCTCAAACTTTGGGGATTTCCGATATCAAACCACATTTTCGGTACTTTTCATTCAAATTGATACCGAGTAGTTATCAGTAGATGGAACTTGATGAGATTTGATATGCATAATCTTAAGGTGATTTTCTATTCGCTATATGACATCCATTTTTTTCTATATCTTATAGTTTCCAAATGGTGACCCTCTCAACTTGGGTGTCCGAGGGCCATTGAGCATTCCCGCTGAAAATTCGAAGTACCCGAGCTCCAAGACGGTTGAACCGAATCGAATGAATCTTTACAAGCTTATAGACCGTAATGAGTACTACAACTTTGCTCATTTGCATAATGACCTATCTTGAGTAGGTCAGGGATCAAAGGTCAATAAGTGCATTTTTCGGGCAAAATGACCATTCAAATCCCCCTTGCTCCTACACAGGTTAACCGATATGAATGAAAGTTCATAGGTACAGAGTACTCAATGGGTACTACACCTTTGCTTCAGGACATATTGACTTATCTCGGCTAAGTCAGGGGTCAAAGGTCAATGAGTGCATTGTTCGGGAAAAATGACCATTCAAAGCCCCCTTGCTCATACACGGGTTAACCGATTCGATTGCAATTTCGTAATTACTTAGTATTAGATTAACTCATATCAGGGGTCAAAGGTCATCGGATGCTCCGCGACCCATGGCCGCCTACCGGCTTGTTCTTTTCTTTCCTTCCTCTCGGAGAGGGGGCATGGGCGAGGTTAAAAACACACATCAGCCACACAACCCCCCTTAACAAGACCCCCTCCAACAGCACTCCATACACAATCACCCATCAACATTCAAACTACCTCAAAGTCTTATCAACATCCCCATGTCCTTCTATCTCCATAACTTCCAGGCACCGATCTAATTCTAATTTAAATTTATCTACTTTTTAGCTCGACTGTTCGAAGAACAGAGAGTTTCGCGATGCCCCCGGCATGAGCGTCAGCGTCAGCATGACCGTGGGCATGAAAACGTTAAAGTTTTTGGTGCAAGTTATTTTTTCCTTTCTAATGTTTTTATCTACCACACTATTTTTTATACGCCCTATGTAAATGTATATATATATATATATATATATATATATATATATATATATATATATACACAGTATATATATATATATATATATATATATATATATATATATACACAGTATATATATATATATATACACAGTATATATATATATATACACAGTATATATATATATATATACACAGTATATATATATATATATATATATATATATATATATATATATATATATATATATATATATATATATATATATATATATATATCGGGGCATATTAAATGATTCTGTCTGTCTGTATGTCTGTCTGTCTGTCTGTCCGTCCGTCCGTCCTTTCCTGTCCACACTCTAACTCCCAAAGTTTTCAACTTTCATATTTGGTACATAGGTACAGACTGTGGAGACGGTGTGTCGCGACATACATTCGTCATCTAAAGAGGTTGCCATGGCAACCAGGATGCTGTTTTCCATGTAGTAGCACAATTCTGTATATACCTTCTTGTTCGGGCGTATATTGTGCTCACTTACACTCTTGTTACTGATTACAATATACAAATACATATATTGCTTTAAAATTATTTGGATCAGACTTCACTGCAATTCTTTACTGCAATAAAAAAATATATATTATTAGACTAGTCTTTTAAAAACGATAAATGTATAAACAGACGAGCATTGGGTGGCTTTGACACCAACTCTCTGGTTGTTCTGCCACTACCTTTACAGGGAGACCATTTCATGCATTAACTACTCTCTGAGTAAAAGTCCCCTGTCTTACTTCCGTCTTAACTCTCCTCTTCTCTATTCTCAGGCTATGGCCCCTGGTTCTGTCACTGTCTACTCTGTTGAATAATTCATCTGCACTTATTTTATCTGTACCTTTCATTATCTGTAACGTCTCTATCATATCTCCTCATAACCGCCTTCTTTCTAGTGAATAAAGAACTGTCTCCTCAACTGCTCCTCATAGCTGAGTCTTGCTAGGCCTGGAATCAATCTAGTAGCCCTCGGGGAGAGTGGGGCAAGATGGTCCCTTTTTTGGTTTTGTCCTTTTTGCCGTCAGATGATTTGCCAGCCAAACACCATTGAATTGCCATTCGTTAGTCCATCTATCACCCCAAGTAACTGCCAAATTTCGAGAATATTAGAGATCATTGAATGTCTATAAAAGGCAATTCAAAATTTGTGGTCGAAATGCTCAACTTGCCCCACCCATGGGGCAAGTCGATCATCACTATGGGAAAAGATGATCATGGTCCTAAGGAAACATGAGGACAGTCTAAATAAGCGATGTGTTAGAATTTTAATGAATGGAAAATAATTATATATATATATATATATATATATATATATCCATTGAGGATACCAACATAATATTTCCAAAATATTTTACCATACACAACCGGATACGAACGTCCATTTTCATGTCATTTATCTTTGTGTTCCAGTCTTAATGTCGAAATCCGCAACTCCCACTGACAGATTAATGTTGAATACCAGTTGCTTTGATTTTCTCTGGCTTCCCTTTAAAAATTCGGGTGGAGGTAATTTTTTAACGATGTCCTCCTTGGAAAAAGTCCCACAATCTGTCTCGTCCATGATGAGCGTAGGTCGATCGAAGTTCATATGAGAAGGTACTTTGCGGAGAAAGACTCCCTCATATCCATCGTCGTCGATTGCCT
Source organism: Eptatretus burgeri (assembly GCF_056783735.1). Lineage (NCBI taxonomy): Eukaryota > Metazoa > Chordata > Myxini > Myxiniformes > Myxinidae > Eptatretus > Eptatretus burgeri. The sequence goes on along the minus strand of NC_140961.1, from coordinate 104,307,826 downwards.
CTACACGAAATATATACAAAATTGATCGCGCCTTTTTCCCCATCTATTTTTGTAATTACAAAGTCTCCTTCAATAACATCATTATTGTCATCTGGCTCTGAATCTTCGTCGAGAAGCTGGAAATCAGCAGCATCCGCATCATCCGATGATTCGCTGTCTAACTGTAGGCCTACATGTTTTCTTGATTTTGTTTCCTTGAACAGCTTTATAGGTTTCATCTGGGCAGATTTGGCGGCTCTACGGGCCTTGGCATCGCTCTTTTTCTGCTCGAGTTGTTTTCTGGCTTCCGTCTCGGCGGCGATTGCATTTCTCACGGATGAAACAGGACAAGATGATCGTGGTGTGGGGCAAGATGATCACCTGATCAACTTACCCCACAACCAAGTGATCATCCTGCCCCACCGCCGCCATTTTTACATAATCGTCTGGCATTCATGAATTACAGCAATGAGCGAGGCAAAACATACACGCAATAAGGGCACATAAGCAATGTATCTACCTTTATACAGATACCATTCCTACTACACTTATTCTTAAAGATAATACGTACTCACCGATGATTCAAAAATTTTATTTTTCAGGAAGAAAATGATGTTTTTCTGATAAAATGAACACAGCGTTTTTTCTCATCATGCGCCTTCCACAGTGGAATTGTAGTTAATCGATCTATCGTTTAGTGGCGCCACTGTCCAATGCGAGCTTTATTGGATTTGTGAGATGGGGGGTGATCTTCATGCCCCAGGGATCATCTTGCCCCACTCTCCCCTTTGCTGAACCTTCTCCATGGCATATATGTCCTTCCGGAGTACATGGATTTCCCCATTGTGGATTCGCTCTGTTGTGATGAATTTTTGAGGAAATGTTTTCGGATTACGGTCAATGCACTGGAATAATTGTGGGTTGGCCAACTATTTTTCACATTTATTCACTTGATTAACATGGGCTGTCAACACAATAACCCCCTCAAACCCTGCAACATCATCAGCTCTCTCTCTCTCTCTCTCTCTCTCTCTCTCTCTCTCTCTCTCTCTCTCTCTCTCTCTCTCTCTCTCTCTCTCTCTCTCTCTCTCTCTCTCTCTCTCTCTCTCTCTCTCTCTCTCTCCCTTCTTTCACTCTCTCCCCTTTTTGGCGAGGGGTTGTATTTGCTCATTATTAATATATCGATCTCAGAACTTTTGACCATCCTTTGCAAACCACTCTCTTGAGCAAGAGAGGCAGTATATCATCAGCTCAGTAATTGTTTTCTACTGAAAATAACCTCAAATATCCCACTGCACTCGTAGCATTTGAAGTAAACCATGCCATCACTACTAAAGGGAACGTTTCTTTGTGTCGAGGAATCATTTGCTGGCATGTCAATGTTGACCAGCTGTATTCCACCCTAATTTATCCCCTGCATGCACTCACATGCTGTGCCATTAAAAGGCCCGTAAAAACCAAACCCTTTCATTGATTAGCATAACTTCAAACAAAATCCTTTGAATCAGATTTGCGAGGCACCTAACAGGCTGCCCAAGGGTTACCAAAACATTTGCAAAAAAATTGAAATGCATTACTTAATAGGCATTTTACAATATCCCATTTATTGCGGTCCCAGGCTGCTTGCTTTATTAAAGCCTTTAGAACTATTACATTGTTTCGTTATAATTGGATCCAGCGATTGGAATTCCTTTGGAAGCTTGCTGCTGACCAGCAGTGGTTTGCTGAGACAAGCCAGCTGATTGTGTACATCATTTCTCTATTGATTCTGTCCAAGTCGGAAACGATTCACATCATGAATTCCATTGTTTGATGAACAAAATGTTTCCGCTTTCCTTTTCTGCCTAATTGCGTTGAAGAAAGATAAAGGACTGCTTCAGTGTGAGTGATTGTGTGTTTGCATGATGGTGTTTAGAACGAATGATAAGAAGATAGATCTCTTGGAATTTTCCACCAAGTTTGCTTCTAACCCCGTGGTTTAAGTTTGATGCATTTTTATGCTTTTTACAGTCTCGCTGAATGATGAGAATCCAAAGCTGGTCTGTTCCGATTGGAGCTGGTTGGGGGCAGGTAGTTGTAATTTGTTCAGAGTGCCAGGGATAACTCACCTACTCGATCAATGCGAGCTGATGGGACACCCGGCTTAACGTCCATCCGAGGGATGGAACACTTTATGAAGGAACGCTCTGCCTGTGATGCACCAATCTGACAGTATTTCGTCAGGTCAGGAATGGAACCCATGCTGTACAGTTAAAAGGTAAGCGCTCTACCTCTGCACCAATCTGTCACACTTTCTGACTTTCTGTGCTGCAGGTAATATGCATACATGGACGAACTACTCTATTAGCAATATTAGTGATCTAAAGGGTCCATTGTGTTCTGGGTTGTGTTCCATTAGCCAGTGGCTTGCTATCGCTCGCTCAGCCAGCCTTTCCATATGAACCGCTTTGCAAGCCGCTTGGGAAAGTGAGTGATTTTAGGGAGGTTCTTGATGGGCGGTAAGCGAGCTTCTTGCGAATGGAACACCTCCATATGTTGGCAAAAATTGGTGACTATATCTTAAATTTTTCCATCGCAGAACGTGACATTGAAATGTGCATTTTATATTTTTTATTATTACTTCTACTTTTCATCCTATGAAATTATTTAAAATCTACAAACATGAAAAACCTCCTCGCCTCCCCAAAATGCACATTGGCTGGTCGACAGATAAGCTTGGGGGGAGGCCACCCCTTATATTTTTCTTTTTCTTTTCCTCTTCCGAATACCCCCCTGTAGCCGCTCCGAACACAATAAATTAATTACCTCGCACACGTTAAGCAAAAAGTGGGGTTCATCAATTGGTTCACTTCTGTCTGTCTTTCTTTCTTTCTGTCTTCAAACGTCAGTTTATGATTGAGCAACAACTTAATTTCAATTGAATGTTATATTTTAAACACTAATTGGAACATGAATCGGAAAACGAACCTGTAGTTTAGCAATACTTTGGCTCTGAATTTGTCCTGATCACACATGTGCAAAGAGGAGCGACACACACACACACACACACACACACACACACACACACACACACACACACACACACACACACACACACACACACACACACACACACACACACACACACACACACACACACACACACACACACACATATGTTACTGTCAGTCTGTCTGGCAGTCAAGCAAAATTGAAAATCATTCCAAACAGGAAACTTACTGTTTATAAGGACGTTATAAAGGGCACAAACAACAGGCATAAACTAATGTACCGTGTTAAATATGGTGTTGTATAAGACACTGCACCAATGGCGGTAAATTCCCGATTTTTTTTTTGTTTTTTTATACGACCTTTACAATCTTAATTTTATTTTAATTGATTTACTGTTATATGGGCGATGTAATAAACACTGCGGAAAATACCACAGCATTTTACGTCATCACGCCCAATCAAATGTGAGGTTCGTAGACCCCACCCATGTCCTTGTTTCTCAATGTAATGTGTTTTATGGGTAATGCACAGGGTAATGTCTTCTATGAATTCTCTAGTTTGAGGAAGTAGTTGTCAGAAGAGGATCAAGTAACACTGAAAACGACAGCCCGGCCAGCATTTGTTTGAGTCCCACTTTAGCACTGTTTATGCCTGGTGTTGTTTAATGGTTGGAATGGTCAGCTTGAGATCCTAGGATCCTGAGTTCAAATTCTACTCAGCAGTTGTATTAATACCAAGTGTGGTTGACTCTGCCTGCCATCCTTCCGAGGTTGGCAAAAATGAGTGCCAGCATGCTGGTATAGGGTGTTGGAGTGGCGACCCGTCCAGGATTGTGCCCAATAGCCAAGGAGACTGTTTCGGCAGCACCAACGCTCTGCACAGACTATGGTCCCAATGGATGGATGGATAGCACGGTTTCGATTGGAGGTCGCCATGTTGTCAAGCAATGTCGAGCACTCCGTCCTGTTGAAGTGCTCGCTTGAGCGGTGAGCATGCTGCTTGCTAATGGAATATTTCACTCATGAAATTATGAATGGCGTATATAACAAATCAATGTCATTAATTGGGACATCTTTCACAAGACTTTCAAACCCAATGAATGATTCACAGTTTTGGCATCCTGTCCATGATAGTTAATAAATATTGCAATATATGAGTGGTTATAATTTGACGTCAAAGTATCTTTTATAACTACAACTAATTTATCATGAATTACGGACTGTAACTACCAAAAGGTGGAGCAAAATTCTCCCTCCCTCCTCTTCATGTGCAACCCTGTTCGGTATGCTGAGTATTTTTTTTATTTAAAATTGCCCGCTACACCATCAGCCATAGAGCCCTCTGTAGCAGATATTCAGGGATAATCACATATCTAAACATATCTCAAATAATATGAACTTGTACTTTGAGAGAGAGAAGAGCAACTTGCCCTTCTCGATTCTGCCAACACTAATGTTCACTCTCACACTGATATGATGAACAGATGCTCTTCACTCAGACAAAGTGTGGTTCTTAACGTGCTTGATGTTTGTGTTGTTTATCAACTTGGCCAGTCTTGTAGTGCATGGTTCATGCTGTACATATTCACTTCCATATTCAAATGATCTGCATGAGTTAAGTTTGTCAGTGTCCTTTACAGGCATTCATCACCAAACTGTGCAGCCAATCGTGTTGGGTGAAACCTTTTCCACTGATAGAAAAATCCTTTTGCCAAAGAAGAGCACACAAACGCACTTTTTTTGTATAACTCGTGGGCCCGTTGGTCCGATGGGCCAAATTTTAATTGATTTTCACAGCCTTGTTGCATATCTGCCTGCTGTGCTGCTTCAGCATCAGCTTGCCTTTCACGAAGCCCAGATGTGCTTGGGGCCAGCGCAGGCATATGTTTGTTATATTATTATTACTATTGCTATATGATACTACTATTCTTATTATCATATGTATATGTGGGAAAAATTACATTCCCAGACCAGGAATCGAACCTAGGTCCTTTGGAAAACCATACCAGTGCTCTGCCATCTGGGCAACCCACAGGCTGAATACGCAATTCTCCATTTTGGAATTAGAATGCCATGCCATGGTCGAAGGATGTATGAAGCTGCTTTATAAACCTTAACATGACATACGTTTAAAACATGGGAATTCTAATGGATTTTTTGTAGTATAGTCGAGTCTTAAATGGTCAACAGGATCTACAGTCTAAGGGGTCTTTGGGACTTTTGGGTCCTTGGTAACTTTTGGGACTTTTGGATCCTCTGGAACTTTTGGGCCCTCATGGACTTTTTGGGACTTTTGGGTGCTTGGGAACTTTTGGGCCTTTGGATTGTCGGGAACTTTTGGGGCTTTTGGGTTCTCGGGAACTTTTTGGGACTTTTGGGTCATCGGAGACTATTTAAAGAGTAGGGGAAAATGCTAATAGCAGGGCTGAGGGGCAAAATATATGGAAAAGGATAACAAGGGATGTGGGTTTCAGGATGAGGGGTAGGAAATAATGCAGGGGTTGGATAAGATGGATACAGGAGCAAATGCTCAGGAAGGACAAATGCCATTTATCTTGAAGGCCTTTGATTCCATCGCATAAAGCTGAGCAAAGTGTGAGGCATGGGTGTCAACCCAGTGGGGAGAGCAGTATTCCATCAAGTTATGGTTGAAGGTCTTGTAGGTGGATGAGAGTTCAGGTCTGCCAAGGAAGGACTTTGTACGATGGAGGACGCCAAGTCGGTGACTGGCTTCAGAGGCCAACTCTAAAATGTGATTTGCCCAAGAATGATCATGGCTGAGAGTGAGACCAAGGAGTTTGAGTAACTGAACTTCTTGGAGATTGTTGTTAAGAAAGTAGAAGGGAGAGTTTGGTATATGGTGCTTTTGGATATATATATATATATATATATATATATATATATATATATATATATATATATATATATATATATATATATATATATATATATATATATATTGGGTACTCTATATATATAGAGATATTGTGTGAAATTTGTCAGGATTGAAAAAAAATATTCCAAGTGTTTGACCAGTTTGTGATTTTGTCAAAGTTTGAAGAGATGGAAGAGGCTGTGTATCTGAAGAATGAGGGATGTCACAGCAGAGGGTGGAGTCATTAGTAAATAGATAAAGAGGATTTTCCAGAGATTTAGAGAGATCATTGATGAAGATTAGGAATAGGACTGGGCCCAGAACACTGCCTTGGGGGCACTCCAGCCTTGACAGTGAGAGCAGATGAAAGGATTCCGCTGAGAGCCACTCATTTGCTCTGAGACTGAAGGAAGTCAGTCACCCAAGAGTGGAGTTTGCACCTCTTGATCTGAACAATGGCTAACGCCTGTAACGTCAGTTTCACTTTGCTTCCCACAGCAGTTCGCATGTCTATGTCAACCATCAGTTGATAAAAAACAACCTATCCTTTGAATTTTTCAGTGATTCAGACCGACACTGGCCTTAACAAAGTCTAGTGTTCCTCAAGTTCAAATATGAACAACCCCTCAGAAATATTGTAATTTGTATTTAGTTTATACTGGGGTAAAAGAAAGGCAGGAGTGAATAACCAACGCCAGATGCTCAGACTCTCCTTAATGGTGGACAACTCAGGTGATGTGCATCCAGTGCTTTCAAACCTGAAACGAATGCATTGATTTCTATCGCACAGCTGTAAAATGGCGAGTAACCGCTCAATGGAAGCATCTGGCTTACCAGAGAGAAAGTATACTTTATTGGGAAGCACAATACCCTGATGGAATGGGTATCCTCTTTTTTGGAGGTCTTATTAAAGATGCATCTTTCTTACAAAAAGTACAACTAAAGCTGAAAACAGAGACAATACCCACAATGCCAAGTCCATGTCAAAATATAACTTTCAAACGGTGAACAAAACTTTCTCTCTAATCTTGGCACTGAATGAACGACATTGTTATAAGTCGCTACTTTTATTGATGCTATTGACAATAAGAATTGTTGAAGCTCAGAGATTGTATATTTAGGGGAAAATTGTTTATAAGAGTAATTGTAATAGCTCATTAGTTGGTTGATATGAAGTATTGTTTCATGTTTCATTCCTCCGAAGAAAGGTTAGGCTGTGGTTTTAATGTTTCCATTACATTGAGTAATCTGGAATTGAATCACAGCATAACTTTTTGAGACTCTCCAAATTGCATTTCTACTGTTCATCATAAATTACATCCCTCATAAAGGTTATAAGGCATTATTAGTTGTAACATATAACCTTGGCTCTTGGTGATCAGTAAAGGATGTAAAGTAAAGCCAAGGGATATACTCTGGGATTTTATTACAAACTTTGTTTGCCAAAAGAAGAATAAATTAACCCTCATGCCTTCTTGTTTTGGTTGCCTTTTCGATTGAAGCGTCAATGTCTGTTCATTGAAACATTCTTTTGCATTCACCTTAACTCGATGACACCATTGCAATAATAAATTAACAAATGTTTACATAATTTTTATTTCCTTTGTCAGATCTTCAGATTATAACTCGGGTAGGTTTTCCACGTATTTTTTTGTTTTGTTTTATCTTCAGCACTTTGTATTCTGTACACTTGGAACATGCCTTGCCACAAGTACACAATGACCATTTCTTCATCACATGGTGCACAGATCTCTGTAAGATCATCTCATGACTCGCATGTCCAGCACTTTTTTCTCGCTATTTTTTTTTTCTTGAATTATTATTTTTATCCAACATCTCGGCTCATGGAAGAGTGTGACAAAGGGTAAAAAGGCAATGAGCTGACAGTTGGTGCAAGACAATGAAGGAAAGAAAAAAGAAGAGAGCAAGGAAAAGGGTGGGGTGGAGGAGCCACAGTAACCTGCAAGTCAGAGAAATGGGTTTAAAACAGGACAGAAAACAGGAGTGGTGCACCTCCAACTGGAAACCCAGGAGGGAGGATGAGACTGAATCACCTCTCAAAGGTAATGCCACAAATGGAAAAAAAAACCCAAAAAGGACTAGAAAATAGAGGTGTGTGTGTGTGTGTGTGTGTGTGTGTGTGTGTGTGTGTGTGTGTGTGTGTGTGTGTGTGTGTGTGTTTTGCTTGTCCTTCGTATCCAAAGAAAGCCGCTCACATGATAAACGCGAACAACCTTGTCAGCTAGTTTGTGCTACTATCCTGGAACAGCCTAGATGTCCTGATTCTTTGAAGAAAGAATGCTCCAGACAGCTTACCAACACTTAGAGGTTGAAATCACTTTTTAGGTTTGATGGAGCATTCTTTTCGAAAAATAAATACTCAAGTCTTCATTGTTTTGAAAAGCAGAAGTTGAAAGATGCTGTTAATTTAATTCAATACTTTTGTGTCTTTTTGTGGGATAATGTTTCAACAGGTTAAGGGTACTCCAATGGGGGAGGGGGGAATTGTAGCCCCCGACCAGTGGAAATTTTTCTTATTTTCTGTGAATTTTCATTCATGCAGAAACTGATGAAGGAGAAAAAAATTAGGATTTGCTGAAATATTATCTTGTACATGTCGTTATAGAGGATGATATTTGTGTGGGTAACTGTACTTTTTTTGATATGCAGCTTAACAAGATTTATCCAGATAGCCTGATTGCAAACAGGAGTGGGAATGATTGTACAGTTGCTGCATATCTGGATGTGTTGGTTAGAGTTGGATAGAATGGTTTTAGTACAAGTGTTTATCATAAAGTTGATTATTTCAGTTTCCCTGAAGTCTTGTACACCTTTTCAAGGAGCAATGTACCAATTAAAATGGGTTACAATGTCTTTTCATCACAGGTATTGAGATTTGCCAGAATTTGTTCAGTAAAGGATGATTTTGTGGAACGTGCTGAGAAGGTTTTTTTTTCCATTATGTTAAACAGAGGATATTTCGCTGATTGTTTGATCAGGTTTGACAGTGCGTTTGGTGCTGTGCTGCTATTGTTGTGGAGATGGAAGCTCAGCCAACATGTTGATTTCCTGTCCCCTGACAGAGGAGGAGGTCCTGCAGAAGAAATTCGCTCAGCTAAAAAAGAGGGTAACGAGAGCCCATGTATTAATGCTCTTATCAATCTGTTGTTAACCCCATGATCTGTATTACCCCAATTAACCTTTCCGAACTCAACCATATTACCTCCTCGTTTCAGTGTTTCCTCCCTCTCCTCTTCGTTAATTCCTTTGATGTTTGTTCCACTGTCAGTATACCTTGCTCTTCCATGAGCCTCGCTCCTGTAAAGAAAAAAAAAAGAGAAGGTCTTGTGAGAATATCTTTAGACTCCATCGTCACCTTCAATTTAAGTTTGAATGGTTTTTCATGTCAACAAGTTCCTATTACATTTGATATAATAACGAATTAATTATTTCAGTGAGGTAAATTTTTTTATCAATATTATTGATTAAATATATTGTTGCGGGCCGGGGGTCAGGTGAGAGAGCCACTAAGGTGGAGGGGGGGTGGGAAACTATCTCGGCTCCCACCAGACTCCCGGAATTGTGGGCCATTGCACACGGATGATTCCGTGATGCGGCGGGTCGCTAACTGACCGTGAATGCCAATAACTCAACCGCGTGGCGAAGGGTCCTCCCATCTATGGGTTAACCGGGTTACCTAATTAATCACCAGATTTAATTACCGGGGAACACGCCCACGGTTCGCCTTGTCCGAGCCGGATCACATTACCGGACCGGATGCAGCCAAGCGACACTGCCAAGGACGTACTGGCGAAAAGGAACGGATCGTTGGGAATAAAGTTCCGGCTAAGCTAGGATTCAGACCATGCTGGATCAATGAAAGAAGAGACAAAAACGAGTTGGGAACATTTCTAATAATTATTTATTTACAGCAGGCGAGGAAAGTTATGTGGTACAGTGAATAGTTTTATTGCTGTGTGTAATGCAGGGATAGAAAGAAGCGTGAGGTGCGACAATTAACAAGCAACTTACAAAAGCTGACACAGAGCAGACTTAACCTGAAATAATAATAATAATCTTCTGCAATCTTAACTTATGAGGACAGGTGCCAGGACACACCACACACACACACACACACACACACACACACACACACACACACACACACACACACACACACACACACACACACACACACACACACCCTGATGAAGAGGAGTTAATGAAGAGAAAAAGGTGGAGAGGAGATGAGACTAACAGTCTCTGAATACCTTGCAATGATTGCCCGATCGCGCCACCAATACGTTTTGGGGGATGCTCCGCTGGGCGATACCTCCATGACAGCTGACGCACCATTTCTTGATTCTTGGAACTTTGTGCAGCTCGCGTCAGTCCAGAGAATGAGACGCGATAATCGGGCGTGAAGGGAGGGACTTGGGTGGAGAAGGTGGAGTCGAGAGCAAGTGGGCGGAGTGGTAGACGGGACCAGTTGGGTGGGTGGTGCAGCGACATGTGGGCGGAGAAGTGGAGGCGAAGTCGCAGGCGATGATGGGAGGGTGAAGAAGGCGGAGTTATCGATCCCAAGCCGGGCAGAACGAGCCGACAGGAATGAAGAAAGGACGACGAGCATGAATGACACACCAGAAACAACGAGCAGGAACGACGATGACTCTTCTTCCATCGCCCCGCGACCCATCCTTTTATAGATCCAGTGGTGCGGTGCGGGGGAGATGAACCGAAGCGATGTGTTGTCACCCAAATCGGGTGCTCTGGTTGGGCCCCAGGCAGCACACGGGCCGGCCGCCATGACCGGAAGCGGCTCCACTTCACTTCCGGCCAGATGTTTCCAAGCTGCGGAATTGTCTCGCTCCGAGCCCCATGATATAAATCGCCCCACACCGAACTCCATGACATGAATTGCCTTGCACTGATCTCCCAGACCATGTCCCGGCGACCCGCGATTGGCGCTGGTCAATGTGCCTGCTCCATGGTGTGCCACACGGCCCGAGCGATCCGGCCGCACAGCACGCCTCTGCCTGATTGCGGCTTCACCGGGCGGAGAGGCGAGGAGACGTCTGCCATCAGTGGGGTACACCCGCGACCACCAGCGATGACCAACGGTAAGGTCTTAGGGTAAACCCATGCACAGACGGTAAGATGTTCGGATAAACCCATGCACAGACCAGAACAAGATGGGTGCCATCCGTATGATAAGGTGCCCTGCTCTGTACGATAAGGTGTCATGAGCTAAGCACGGGTCGGCCTGCTATTGAGCATGTTCCGTACAGTTCGCACGGATCCGCCATTAAGCACGTGGCCAGTGCTCACGTTCACCCGATTCTGTTATTGTGTGCACAGGGCCAACCCCGATCTGTGTCAGGAATTGAGGGGAATAATCAGATATAATAATTAGATGGAGAAATGGAGGGAAAAGAGGATGCCGATATAATAAGTCCAAAAATGGGTTGAAAGGAATGCGCCACACGAATCTTGCACACTTGTGTCCTGTACAACGTGGCGTAGTTGTTGTTTTTCTATTATTGGCCTCTGACGATGTAGTTATTGGCACCAAACCTGCCAGCTACGCTCTCGCCGATATTGGGTTATTTGCTTCTATGTTGTGAAAAACATCCATGCAGCCTCTTTAAGAGATCTTCGTTCGTATGCCTTTTCAATGCAACCAGCAATCTCATCCCAGATCATTGGAAACTCGAGCCGATCATCTCGAGCTGCCGAGTATACTCTGTGACTTGCTGCAAAAGTTGGGTTGAGGGATCGCTTGAGGACGGGCCCTTTGTGCTGTCCCACGCTATGTCGATCGGGTGTTCAAGCATAGTGCGTACTGGCCGACGCGATTACCCAAATTTGGATTTACCTCAGGAATAATCAGAAAAGAGGAGTAGAAATGAAGTTAGTGGTGTAAGCAAACCTAGCTATGAGATCCCCACAACGAACGTCCCATTTGACCCACAAGACAAGAGGGAAGGGACTAATTACACGTGTATTAATGGGATAACTGTCTGGGGACCACTATATGTTGGATGCCATTGCCTTGGAGGCATGCGGTTCCTAGAACCGCAACACTGTATGCATAAGTATATATATATATATATATATATATATATATATATATATATATATATATATATATATATATATATATATATATATATATATATATATATATATATATATATATAGTATTAAATGATGGAGGTATTGAGATAAAAAAAAATACGGTGCCCAGCTGATGATCCGGGTAGTTGTCAAATCATTCGATTGCTTATAAGTTAAGGTTATAACTTCAAATTAAATAGCTTTTGTAAGTACTTACCAGTATGTAATATATCTGTGTTTGTGTGTTTATAAAGTGCCTTCAGAAAGTTTTCACACCCCTTGACTTTTTTCACATTATATTTTGTTGCAGCCTGAATTTAAAATGAATTTAATTTAATTTTTTTTCTCACCAATCTACACAAAATACCTTACAGAGAGAGAGAGAGAGAGAGAATACCCCTGCCCATCTGAATACCCCCATCAGAATACCCCCATCAAAATACCCTACACGGTGCCCAGCTGATGATCCACCGCCCCTTGCATGAAACATGTTTTTAATGTTTTTTTTTTAACAATTAATTAAAAGCGAAAAGCTAAAACGTGTGTAAACCAGTCATCCTTGTCCATTCCCAGGACACATTGCACGTGCAAGGCCGTGTGTGTGTGTGTGTGTGTGTGTGTGTGTGTGTGTGTGTGTGTGTGTGTGTGTGTGTGTGTGTGTGTGTGTGTGTGTGTGTGTGTGTGTGTGTAAGTGTGTGTTGATTGGATTCTTCATATGCGAGTTTCAGAGTGTGGAATGGAGTCCTCCCAGGGTGGGCTCAAAGTATCCTCCTTCATTCAGTAAGGGGTCACGATTCATGGACCAAGGTGTGAACTTTTCTGTTCTCAAAGTTTTGTGCCGAGGGCTCTCTTCAGGATCATCGCTGAGCCCCAGACAGCTTCCAACTGTAGTTCGTTTGTAATAATATCCCCATGGATGGTTTTTAATATCTTTGTGAGGTTCTTTATCTTCAATTCCCATAGCTCCAACTATAACTGGTACAACTTTGGTATTCCTCAGCTTCCAGGATCTTTTCTCTTCATTCTTGAGGTCTTGGTACTTGGACATTTTCTTGATTTCTGCCTTGTTTAATCCAAAATCACTGGTATTAACACCTCAATCAGCAATGCCTTCTCTCTTTTTTGAACCCAAGTATGATATCTGGTTGCAATGCTTTGTTTTCGATGTTCACGCTCGATGGGATCATTAGGTCATATGTGAGCGGTCCTTCCATGTTTTCAGTCCATGCTTTTGGTTAAAGTTCCCAAAGATTTTCTGGAACTGGTAGATCAACGTTTTTGCAGACATGCCTGTGGTTAACCTTACAGATTTGCTTGTGTTGTGTGTACAGCTTTTCTGACATGAGATTTTTAAAATTTGTGTTCGGCCATTAAGAATAACATATCACTCTCGTTGCGAACACCATCTCCACCCCTCACCTATCACTTTTTTTTTTCCTCACCCCCCCTCCCCCCACTCTCTTCTGTGCCTTCCTCGCTCCCCCTCCAAATACACACACACACAAATGCAGCACTATCCTCCCACACCTCTGCCTGTCTGCCTATCTCTGTCTCTCTCTCTCTCTCTCTCTCTCTCTCTCTCTCTCTCTCTCTCTCTCTCTCTCTCTCTCTCTCTCTCTCTCTCTCTCTCTCTCTCTCTCTCTCTCTCTCTCTCTCATCCCGCAGTGCATAGCAATGTTTGCATAGCAATGTTTCGTGAGGTGTTGCTCTCTTCACCTCCACCCCCTTCCTTCCTCTTCTCCCCTTCCAAGCTTCCCCTTCTTCACCCACTCCTCGCTTCCCCTCCTTCATATCCCTGCTCTTCCATTCCATCGGTCGTCTCTACCTCCCCTTCCCCTCTCTCTCCCTTTCTCTTCCTCCAGCCCCCCCTCCTCTTCACACTTTATAGGTCTTTATAGTTGTTGAGGAACTCTGGGAAGAGTTCAAAATAGCGTTGAGCACTTACCTTGCGTAAGTCTTCTTGGGTTTCTTTGTACAGCCACCGTACTTTGGCGAGAGGAGAATGGGAGGGGTCAATCATTTATATAGATACAAGCCGGTAGGCGGACATGGGTAGTCGAATTTAGTCGTTTTTCAGCCGTTACTAGCCAATAAAAGCATCGGTTCTTTCTCACACATAACTCGGACATACCATGAACCTATCATACCAGTTTCATGTATATCTGACTCATAGTCTCTGAGATATAACAAACTTCGTTTTTTTATTGTTTTCGACAAGGGTTCATTCAAAGTTTATCTTCTCCGACAGTTTTCATAGGATCCGGCTGGAAATTTTTGACAATATGGCTGAATGTACAGCCAACAGTCGCTCGTGGCCCGAAGTAGGGTGAATATACTGATTCTGGCTCACTTTTCCTCATGTAAGTGAATGGGGGATTTTCAGTGATTCATATTTTTTTCCCTAAAAATAAACCCTTTTTTATCCCAAGGTATATTTATTTGTCTCCGCTTTTAACCTAGGGGCACTCTTTTCAAATAACCAATGCAATAAGATAAAGATTTGTTCAAGTAGTAAAGTAGTAATGTGATTAGTTAAAGGTGATTCCAAAGAAATATCTGAAACATGTAAGCCTCGGGGCACTCTTTTTCAAATAACCAATGCATATTGTTTAGCTCAATCATTGAACCTATAAAGATTTGTTCATTCTCAAATTCCTTCAATAGTTTAATTTTCTTTGCACAATAATCCCCATCTAAAATATTTAAAAATAAAACATTTGAATCTTTATATTTTTCAAGATACCCCTTTTGTGTCATTATGAAATGATAATCTTCTCTTAATGCTCTCGTCTGACTACCTCCTGAGCCACATATAATTTTGAGATTATAGTAAATTGTTTTTCCATTGTTCAATTGATAACCATCAAAGTTTTCAGTCCATTCAAGGATATTTTTTTTTCTTTACATCCTCCAACTTACTAGTTTTTAAATTGATTCGCTTATTTGTTTTATTTAAAGCCTGGTGTTGGCTTAGTGGTTAGGGTGGCGGCTTGGGATCCCAGTATCCTGAGTTCAAGCCCCGTTGGCTGCTGAATTAACACCAGGGGGTTGACTCAGCCTGTCATCCTTCCAAGGTCGGCGAAATGAGTGCCAGTGTACTGGTCCCGGTGTATGCCCCGGTTAGAATAGGTGTACCATATCCCTGTGTGTCGTAAGAGGCGACCAGGGTTGGCATCAGGAAGGGCATCCGGCCATAAAACATTGCCTCACAAAAAGCCAAACCCCTGCACAGCAGGGAAAAATGGCTGTAAAAACGGTCATTTATCTTATTATATTTGTTTTATTTACCTTTGTTTTAGTTATTTTTTCAATAAGACATTTGATATTTTTCACATTCATTATATTTTCCATTCATAGACCAAGACTGAGATTTTCTCCACTCTTTAGTTTGATTAATACTTGGTTTGACCATTTATATATTGTGAAAAAACGTGGCGGTAGCCCTTAAAAACCCGAACCCATCTTCCCATCGTTCAAACACAATCTATTCTATACACTCTATCATACAATATCCATATGGAACACAATCTATTCCATTATCTAAAATAAATCTCTTATCATCAAAGGCTCCTGATGCCTTTTTATTTACTTCTTCACTATATATCTTATGTTGATAACTTCTTATTGTATTCATTTTCCCATATTCTTCTTTCTTATTCATCAAACAATTATAATAATTTCTAAAAGTTATTGATTTCTTTATTACATATTTCTTGATTCCCTTTAACCTCATCAATCTAATCACCATACTTATAAGCATATGCCTTTGCTCTCAATCCAATAAACTCACTCATTACTTTTCCACCAAACTCTTCCTTAAACTTACCAATAACCTTTTCATTCTTTTTTGAAAATAACTCGCTCTTCTTACTAAAATTACTTGTATCATATACTCCAATATTTTTCTTCATATCTTTATAAACATCATCAGTTTTTATATCTAGGATAAAACTATCAGTGTCCATATACAACAATGAAATATTTTCACCATACTCTTTCTTTAAGCCATTATACAAATAATCATACATCAATATCTTTGATAAATCAAGAACTGCTGTTCCAATATAAATTGGTTTATCCATTACAATACTTTCCTTTTCCATATGAATAGCAGAAAAGTTCTCTGAATAAACCTCTTCTCTCTTAAAACTTGGTTTATTTATCAAACTAGAAGCTTCTTTCCAAGATGTTGCAAATCTCATGTTTTTCCTGTTTCTAACATTCTCCATTGTTTTTCCAAAGACAGCATTATTCATCAATTTATAGAATTCCCCTTCAAATTTTACTTTTGTATTTGTTCTCATATGTGTATTGAATTTAATATACTTTTTCATCCAATAACTTTGTTTAAATTTTAAAACTCTATGAATTTTAGCTACTCTCAATCCTTCTCTCAAAAACAGTTTCAAGTTCTCTGATGCAAAACATATCCCTCTTTATCATAGAATGTTGTTAATAACTTTTCTGTTGATTTGCCTTTAATATTAAAACTTTTATGATAATCACTTGACTATTCTTTCTTTGGGGTTTCTTTCTCACATGCAAAAGGAAGGTCTTTATGCTTATTATGAAGATCACTCGGGTACCTCAAATCAACTTCAAAATAATAACCTTCTTCTTCCTCATTCAATTCCTCGAGAAGAAATAACATTATTCATCAAAGCCTTTTCATAATCCTTTTCTTCCACCCACTCTAATTTACCATAAGGCAGAGATTGAGACATTGCCCATCCATACAAATTATTAGCATCAAAATACATCAAATAATTACTATCTTTTTCACTATCATAATTTGGAAGATATTTATTATTTGCTTTAGCATATCTTTATGAACATACTTGTGATATTCAACCTCTCTTAGACTTCTCGATCATCAAAAGCATATATACATCACTGATTAAATCTATATCTTCTTTTGTCATTTTCAACATTGCACTAAAGAGCTAAACCAAGAGCTGTGAAATCGTGGGCAGGATCTAATCCATCACAATTTTTATTATGCCAGAGTGATCTAAAAGCTTCAAACACATCAGCGAACAATAAAACATGTTTTTAGATACAAATCATGATATTCTTCAAGGTTCTTTATCTTAAATATTTTCCAAATTTCTTGTGCGTGTTTATATTCCTTATCACTTATCTCTTCTTCATAAAGGTTATTATAGAAACTTTCTTTTGAAGGAAGTTGTGTTTCTTTAAATCTCATAAATGAATTCATATAATCATAAGGATAAATTCCCTTACTTGCAAGAATTTTCTCTTCACTTTGAATTCCCTCTTTCATCTGAATTTCCTCTTTCGCTAGAATTCCCTCTTTAATCAGAATTTCATCTACAATCAGAATTTCCTCTTTCGTTAGAATTTCATTCATTGTTTGAATTTTCTTTATAATTAGAATTTCATCTTCAGTTAGAATTTCTTCATTCATTTCCTCATGAATTAGAATTTCTTCTTTAGTTTGAATTCTCTCTTTAATCTGAATTTCCTCTTTAGGTAGAATTTCCTCTTTTGAAAAGAACGAATTAAGATTTGGAAAAGACCCCATGGGGCTTAGATTTGATGCTCGGTAGGCTAGTGATGTTCCCATAAACTTGTAAGAATCTAGAAACCTAATACGAGTTAAAGGTTTTTGTGAATATCATTTTTGTAAATGAAATATACTTTTGACTTGTGTTTCTTATGGCAGAAATATTCCCTGGTGTTTTTGAAAGTTCATTATAAATAGATGTGTGTCCTAGTTGGTGCTGTTGTGAAGAAAGACTGGAATAAAAGAAGGGAACTTATAATTAAGATTACAACAGGAATGAGTGGGACCTCTATATTTACCAGAAAGATGACAATGATCCCTAACTTTAGACTCCTCAATTTCCTCCTCACAAATATGACAGATATTGCTCTTTCTATATTCTAATTTTTCTTCTTCGGTTAATTTCATCGGTTCATTTGTTTCTTTCATTAATTTAGTTAGTCTTATACAATCCTTTTCTAATCGTTTTGCAAACTCTTGTGAAGCTTTTTTCCACTATAATGTTCAAGTTTATTAAACTTTTTTCCAACAGATGATTTGATATAACAACAGAAACCACAAGGGATATGTTTTTGATATTTATTTGTATATGATTCTTTTGGATTAGGAGAAGCAGTATTTATGTTTTTTAGGATACATTCAAAATCAGCGTATATCACAGATGGGTGCATGATAGATTCATTATAATCTTCAAAAGAAATCTTTTTACCTGGTTTAGGCATTGTAATTACAGCTGATTTTATGATTACTACAATATTTCGAATGTTGTTCTAATCGTTCTTTTGTATGAAATGAATTAAGACATCGCTTAAAAGGATATATTTTGTTTGCTGTTCTGAATACCTGAGAAGAGATTAATCTTGATAAATTGTTGATGTATGTATAATGTGAATTATTTCCAACACTAAAATATGAAAGATCAATGTGTGTTTCTTCATTTTTATAGTTGTTTGAAATTTTTAATATTTGAACTTTGTTTGTATCTGTTAATCCATATACATTAATAGAAAGATTATTCTTTTTCTCAAATTTAGGAGTATCTGTTGATGGCATTGGGAGTTTAAAATCTTTAATGTCCAAGGTATTCTCATATTTCATATATTGTTTTACTCTTTCTGAATTACAATTTGGTGAATGGAAGTGAGCAAGAACAGACCAGAGAAAACATTTATTATCATTGTTCTTAATATTAACAACTGCCTTCTTTAGTTTTATTTCTTTTGGTAATTCAATATAAGAAGAAGCTTTAAGAGGGTTTGATTTTAGAATGTGTATTTCTAAAAAGATGATTTAAAAAAAATATTAAATCCACTTCCTACCACTGTATTATTAACATCCTCCTCTTCTTTTGATAGTTCTTCTTAAACCCCACTATTCAAAAAATCTTGAAATTATGTTATAAAATGAAGATCTGTTCTCATATATGGAGTTTGTTCTTAATCTTGTCTTTTCATATTCATTTTCACTCCCATATAAATCTTTAACGTTTTCATTTCTTTTAATGTCTTTTTAATAACTTTTTCAACATCAGGTTTCACTATTTCAATTGATTCAGCTATTGATGATGGACCGGGTTCTCCAAATTGAAAAATCCTTATTTTTATATGCCCTTTAAATGCCCCATCAGTGTTTTCAATATTATAGTCTCCCTTTACTTTAAACTCATTTTTCTTGTGTTTTTGTGATTGAAGGTGATTCTTATAACTACTCTTCAAAACATCCTTTGAGCAGATATCACAATGTTTTCTTTTCAACTCAAGAGGAGATATTTGATGAAACAGATTAAATGTGTGTTTGTCGGTTCGAAGGTGTTTTTTTATAATGTTTATATTCGTGATTACAAACATCGCAGTACGTTGTATTCACCTTATTTATATTATAAAACTTTGCTTAAACTAAAATTTTCTTGATGAAAATTTCGTTTAATTTATCGGTGAATCTGTGCTTTAAACCATTTTATCCTCCAACTATTTTCACTTTAGAAGTACAATGTTTCAAGACATGAAAGATAAGTTTCAATCAATCTCTTCATTTGTAAAAAATACTGAGAAATATGTTAAGGATATAAAATTGAACAAAGATAAATATAACAACTATTGGATAAAAACAATTATGGTGGATAAGATGAGTTCTTCAATTTCCTTCAGTGGAAGGGCTTTTAGTATACCTGGAAGAACATCGATTAAAGTATCTCAAACAAAAGTTTCTCCTCTCCTGGTAATATATTCAAAACTAGAAAAAGCAATGAAACAAGAAAAAGTATCAAAAAATAAAAACCTTATGGATGAAGCTTTAGAACGAAAAGATAAGACCATCTGTAATATACAAGGAGAAATTTGTATTTTTTTCAACAACCCTAAATATGTAAATCCTGATGAAATAAAGGATGTTAATATATCAGGTGAAATGACATTTCGTTCAATAGTCGTTCAGGATAATTTTAAAATTACCTTTAATATAATTAATGTTGTAGTTGAATCTGGTAATCAAAAAAAAATATAGATATCAATGGTAATGTTGTTTCTACGAATTAAATGAGTCAATATTCAACTGAAGATTTTGAAGATTATGATAGTTTTATAGATGATTCTGAAGATGAACTTTGGTTTAAGTAAAGTTTTAATTTATAAATATGCCAGACTTCCCTGATTGTCCATGTGACAAATTTCAGAATTGTCCTGCTTGTGATAGAGTGGGATTAAACACAGAGTCAAAAGCCTATAAACAATGTATATTCTGTGATTACCTTCTAATTAATGATAATAAAAAATATAAAAAGGAAAATAATTCTTTTAGATTTACACCAAAAATGAATTACTTTACAAGATTGATTAGAGAAATGAATGTAAAGTATGAGGGTGATAACACACCTTTCCTTACAAGGGAAACATATTCGAGAAATGTTCAAAGGATTGTTGTTATATATTATTCACGATTGTCATTTTCAGGGAAATATCAACACAAGATATTGAATAAATAAAATAATGGATTATCTTGAAATTAAACCCGAACTTAGGAGAGAATAGAGAGTTTCTAAAAAAGCCAATAATAAATTAAATAACCTGTTTTCCAAATATATAAAAGAATGATTTTTTTACCCATTTGGGAAAATAAGATAAAATTTAACAACCATAAAAATCTCCCAAATTCATTAAGATGTCTCATAGTTGGTTCAAGCAGATGCGGAAAAACCTGCTTACTTGTGAAGATGCTCCTGACTCCCAAATTTTTAGATTATGATAATTTAATAGTTTTCACAAAGTCGAGTTTTCAACCAGATTATCAACTACTCTCACAAGGTTTTCATGCTGGTCTTCAAAAAGAAGATATAATCGGTTTATTTAAACTTCAAAAAAACCTAAATGATTAGAGCATTGAAGATATAATACAACTATTTTGTGATACACAGAGATGTAAAAAGAAATCAAAACTGATAACTTGTATTGTTAGTGATAATACGGATGATATACCGTCTCCCCAAGATTTGGATAAATCAAAAAAGAACCTCGTTATCTTTGATTGTGTTAATGAGAGAAACCAAACGGTAATGGACAGCTACTACACAAGAGGGAGACATTCTTCTTGTAATTGTATTTATCTCAGTCAATCATACTTTCAACTTCCTCATCGTTCCATCAGAAACAATGCAAATACTTTTATTTTATTCAAGTTAAATTCAATAGATATAAACAATTTTTGGAGAGATAATTGTTCTACATTATGTAGTAAAATGGAATTTGGGGATTACATGAAGCACACGACTGAAAAATATAAATATATTGTTGTGAAACAAGATGAGATATAAAATGATATTTTCCAATAAATAAATGGATGCGAAAGAAAGAGCAAGAAGATTTAAGGAACATCAAGAGTTGGTTTCAAAAGTTGTAAAACAACAGGAAGACAGAAAGAAGAAACGCAGACAGAAACTAACGGGTGAAGAAGCATTTGAAAGAAAACAAGAGAAAATTTTTAAACCACTTTTAAAAACTTCCAAAGAAAAAATTATAGATGTTTCCACAGTTCCCACAATAGAATATACTCCTAAAAAACTTCAAATGATAAAAGATTTTAGTCAAATGATGGAGGAAGAATTAGAGTATATAGTGGAATTAGAATATGATGATGAAGGATTATTTCAACAACTGGAAGAGATTAATCACCCCCCTGCTTATATTGTGAATGCTCTTCAAAACAATGAATATTCAGCGGAATCAAAAACCAAAGCAGGACTCATTCCAATAGAACAACCAGCAATATTTCATCTTGTTCAAGAAAAGGTATTGATATTTAATGATGAATTAAGTTTCTTGGGGTCTGCTCAACCCCCTGTTAAACTAACCTCCAGATTAATGTTTCTTCTCACAAAAGATGGAAGACAAGCTTCAACTGTGAGGAATGAATCAAAGTATTTTGATAAACCATTGGATAAGGAAAATAATGATGATAGAGTATATATTGATCTGCTGAACTCTGTTTATTATAGGGTTTGTCTTTCTGGTAAACGTAGCAAGAATGAGAAGGAGAAGCACATTATTCAGGCTTTAAGTATCCTTGGTTCAGGTATTAGTTTTCCTCCAAATGACCCATCGCAATTAGTTAATTTACTGTGATTGTTGTTAGGTCATAAGAAGGCTGGGACTAACAATTGTTTTAATGAAGCATCAGCCATTTTAGACCAGTTGATGAACATGAAAATAATTAATAAATCTCAAGATAAAGACATTTTATCTCATGATAAATAAGATGAGAAGCACAATCCTGAGTTTTAATTTCACAACAAGCACCACACATCTTCATTCCCATACCCACTGCAACTTGCCCCAACAAAAGAATATGAGGCATCTTTATTGTCCATGGAAACTTATAATACCTTATTTAATATAACTGAGAAAAATGACAAGTTTAGTTATAATCCGGGAAGTGGATACAAAACAATAACAGTCTCAACCGGAGCATATGAGATTTCTCAAATATCCTTCAAAATTGTTCGTCTTCTGAAAGAACAGGGTGATGAACCAAAAAATATTGTTATAGATATTCAAAAACATACTTCAAAATCAACGATTAAACTTAAAAATAACTACATGGTTGATTTCACAATTGATAATTCATTTAGAGAGTTATCGGGTATCTCCTCCAAAAAGATTGAAACTAATGGGACGTTTTACAGTGATAATGTCATTCAAATATCCTCAGGAATAAATTCGGTATTAATTCACTGTGATTTGATTGATGGTGCTTATAATGATGGAATAAAAAAAAATACAATATTTTCATTCAGCACATACTCAACCCCAATTGATTATAAATTCAATATGGAACCCAAAAATTTGGTTTATCTCCCTGTCAGAAAAAACCATACACAGAGTAAATTTTAGGATAACCGAACAAGATAATCGTATTATTTCTTTTCATGGAGAAGTTATATCCATCAGAATTCAGCTACGGGAAGTTTTCCAATAAATAAATATGATGGTTATTGTGAGGAAACACGAGTTGAGAAAATATAAAATAATTACAGGGGATGGGATGTTGCTTTCCCCATACTACAAGGGTGAAGAAGTCAATGTATGTATCTTGGTAGAGTATAATATAAACCTCAGAGTCAAAGGGGTGTCAGACATCAATTTAGAGGAGATGGGATAATTGATACTCTAATGGGTATCGGTTCAACTATTCTTCAACATAAAGACCTAATTGGTTCAACTGCTTCTGCTGTGGGAAATGTAGCAGGTGCTGTAAAGAGCATAAAAGATGCCCAAAATGAATCTCATAAATTACAAGCAATTAAAGAAATTAAGAAAGGCAAAACTCAGTTGTCCCCCCAAGAACGACAGAAAATAATTCAAATACTTGGGTCAGGGTTTCAAAAGTTTTAACATCTTTTTTTCCTAAATAAATACAAGTATGGAAGCAATTGATAGTATCTATGATTTGGATGATACTATTATCATCTCAAACTCCACTAAAAAAGAAGATTACTTCAAGGTAAATGCAATAACTGGAACAGACTGGAATGCAAATGGTACAAAAAGTTTTGAAATAAATAATCAACAAACTTATTTGAATCTATCCGAAAGTTTCTTGTTGTGTAAATTTACATTTACTAAGGCTGGGAATAACACAAATGCGACACTCGTAAATGATTTCTTCTGGAAAATGTTTGATAGTGTTTGTTTGAACATTGGAACACAAGAAGTTGAAGCGGTTGATTATGTCTCTGCTGTATCTGAAATGATGAAATTTACACTATATACATTCAGTGATAGAATGGGAAAGGGAGCTGCCAAAGGTTTTATTTCTGAAATGTCAACGGGAACAACCATAGACCATGGATATACTCAAAGGAAAGGAACGTATACTGATGATACAAAAGGAGTTAATAGTTTTAATGTGGCAGTTCCTCTCAAAGGTATATTTGAATTTTGTCATCATGATAAAGTTCTGTATGGTCTTAAAATTGGATTTCAACAACAAAGGAATGATAATGAAAATAGATTACTTTTTGGTGTTGCTCGTGCTTTTGGTGATCAGAATAAAATTGTAATTGATGAAATGAGTTGGTATGTTAGTGAATATACTCCTAATCTTAAAACAGAAGATATGTTGAACAGAAGACTCAACTCAAAGAAACCACTCAGTGTATCATACCTCAAAAGAAGATGTCAACACGTTAAACTAAACCAAACCACTTACACGTGGAATTTGGGTGTTCTGGAAGGAAAGCCACGATATCTGTGGATCATTTTAAAAAAAACCAGATGGCGATACTGCTACTGATAAGAATAATGCATTGAGTGATAATGCTAAGGTGAAACAACTTATTGTTTCTCTCGATGGAACATTTTATCCACGAGATAGATTGGAAATTAATTGGGAAAAATGATTTTGCTGAAGCATACAAGTCTTACCAAAAGGTGTGTGAAAGTAATGGAAATAAAGAACCTATTTTCGATATGACAGCATTTAAAAGTTTGTATACAATCGATGCGTTTGACCTGAGTACTCAAAAGGAAACTATAAAGTCGAATCGAGTGGATACTTCCCAAAACATTGAAAGAGGAAAGAGTGAAGAAGTTGATACATATTGTTTGCTTTTGGAAGAAAGAGGATTGCAGATTAATGCAGATAATGGTGTTATGATTGGTCTCACATAATTTTTTGTTAAATAAATGAGTGGCATATTACCAACTGGGGTATATGTTAATCAAATCAATCTTCATAAACGATCATCTTTTGTTCAAAATCAAAAGCCTTGTACAATTAATGTTAATACAATTCATTGAAAAGGAGCAGTAAGAATTGATGTTTTGCTCATAAGAGAACAGGTTAAAATCTTGAACGATACTGGCTCACTTAAAATTAAAATGACAAAAGCAATGTTGAAAATATATTCAAGAAGAGAGAAGAGTGGAGGATTTCTCCCATTTATAATTCCTTCATTTGCTGGTTTTGAGTGCGGTTGGAGCATTGACGGGTGGTATTTCAACAGCGGTGAAAACTGCAAACGAAAGGAAGGCTCAACTCCGGGCTCAAAAATAATTGGAAAGACATAACAAAGAGTTGGAGAAACAAATTAGTGGAAGTGGTGTAATTGTAGATTTTGCTGAAAAACTTGAAGGTCTGCCTGATAAAGCGAGATTGTTAGTTGGAGATATGCTTTCTTCGATCACACAAGCAGGTGTAAAATTAACTAAAAGGGGAAATGGATTATATCTTTCGAATCAATAAATGAGCATTGATGAGTGCTTTAAAGAATTTTGAAAGAATACAACATCAGATTTACAACTTGTCAAATATTGTAAGAAATTAAAAATTCATAATGTAGTTATTTGTATGAGAGATGAATTATCAATTGTGCCTAAACATACAAAGAATATTATTATGAACTTAGAAGATAATAATGGGAATGGTTCTTATTGGGTTTGTATTTTTAGTAGTCAAGACAAATAATATTTTGATAGTTTTGGTCTTCCACCACCTGTTGAAGTCATAAAATTCTTACAGAATGGTGTTTATCAAACATTTCAAGTCCAAGAATTAAATTCCAAGTGTTGTGGTCAATTTTGTCTATGTGTGTTATTTCTAACTCAACAAAAATAAAAATTTTTATTAAATTATTTTTAAGCTAATATAAATGACTTATGTTGGTGAAGATGGTTCTATCTTTGATGTATCCAAAGAACTGGATATTGATTTATCAAATTATTACACAAAGGGACAGGCTGAACGATATAAATATAGTATAACCAAAAATATTAGTATGAAAAATGCTTATAAATTAAAAAATTATCCAAGCCCGACTGACGCGAATGACTTGGTGAGATTAAGTGATTTATCACAATATATATCCTTAAATAAAATGGCCGTGTATTCCAAAAATACAGAAGTGTTGATTTTATCTCCAGGTCATACAGAATTCACAGTTCGAATTAAAATAAATTTTTTATAAAGAAGGGCGTATCGTTTGTATGAGAATAGAACAATGGGGGTATGATATGAATGATTTAGGGTATAATTGATCATTTAAAGTTGACCTCAAAGACCTGGAACAATTAAATCAGTCTCGTAAGGAAGAATATTATCCACTTGGTATCGAGAATGAGTTTTGTCGAGCCACGATTAGTAAACAACAAATAAAATAATTTAATATGGGTAAATATAATAATGGTTTTGCCCTCGTTTATATCATGAAAACAGGAAAAACAGGATTATATATAATAAGTATGGAAATACAAAATGATTTAACTGTGGGAAGATGGGGAGGTGTTTCGTGTCATAATATTATTCAAACATATATTTCTAATACATAAATGACTGCAAGAAGGCTTCAAGAAAATTATCATTTCTGTGTCCAAGCATACCTTCAAGAAAAGGGTAATCGGTGTTTTAATAAATATGTTCTACAACATAAGAATGAGCTATTTTCAATAAAAGATTGGCATTATGCTGATGTTGATAAACCAACAACTTTGGATTTAATTAGAATGTTAAATAATGAAAAAATTATAAAGTTAAGAAAACGTAAGGCTCCTTTACAAATTCAAAAGAAATTTTATTGGTTTCCTGTTGTAAAAAAATTATTTTGGATACAGGAATAACAAGAAATCCTGATGAATATATGTATGATATTCTTTGGGGTGTAACTGATTCAAGGATAGTAAGGGACGAGGAAGGAGTTGAAGAGAGAGAAGAGGAGGAAAAGGAGGAGAGGAAGAAGAGAGTGAAGGAGGAGAGGGAGAAGAGAGAGAAGGAGGAAAGAGAGAGAAGAGAGAGAAGTAGGAGAGGGAGGAGAGGGAGGAAAGAGCGAGAATGAATAAATATGAAAATATGGAAACCAGTAAGATTAAAAAAAGATTGGGGGTATTACAGAAAATAACTCAACCCACCGAGGAGGAAAACAAAGAATTGACAAGTCTATTCGCAACATTTTCGACAAGACTGTTTTCAAGGACAGGATACCGATTTTAATTAAAGTTTTTCATTTTTTTCTTTAATAAATGGAGGAGAGAGTGAAGGCATTTCTAAGGATTCTTTATGTTTTAAAAATTAAGATTCAAATGTGCATGTTGGAAACTAAAAAGGTTTTCGCACTCTGTCGGAATTTTTCTCATAAATAAATGAGTTATTGTCTCAAATGTAAAAAGAAAACTAATACTATAAATATTTCATATTTTAAAAGTAAAAATAACAGGGTTATACAAAAAGGTACATGTTCGTTGTGTGGTTCAAAAAAAAAATCAATTTATCTCCAAACACAAACTCGGAGGAGATATGCAAAAGTTTTTATCAGGAAGTAAATTTACAACTACTGGAATACCAGGGGAATTACATCTACCAGGGTATTCTTTCTGTGGTCCAGGCACAAACTTGGATAAAAGATTAGATGAGGCAGACAATCCTAAATCATGGAGTAAGCCCATCAATAGGGTTGATGAAGTGTGCATGAGGCACGATATTGATTATGGGAATACCACAACGTTGGAAGAAAAGCATGAAGCCGACAGAGAAATGTTATTTAATTTATCTCTGATATGAAATCCAATGCCAAGAGAAAAAGTTGATAGATTCATCGTGAAGAAGAAGATCAGTGCTAAATTGAAACTTGGGCTTGGAAATTCAAAAAACTTATTGGCTCTAATGATGTCATTAAGACTGAAGAGCAATTAGCTGATGAATTACATAAACCAATATTCACAAAGTTTCGTAGAAGGAAGGTTTATTCCAAGGAAGTTGATTATATCTGGTCTGCTGATTTGATTGAACTCAATAATGATAAGGGGTACAAGTATGCTTTAACCGTTATTGATTTGAGGAGTAGATACGCATGGGTTGTCCTTTTAAAAAAACAAAACAGGTAATACTCTTATGATAGCCTTTCAACAGATATTTAATAAAAGTAAGAGAAAACCTTAAAAATTGTGGTCTGATGAGGGTGGAGAGTTTTATAACAAGACATTTATGAATTTTCTAAAAAATAACAGCATTACATTATACAGTACCTTGAATGAAGGAAAGGCTGTTGTTATTGAACGTTTTAATCGTACCTTAAAAGAGAGACTATTTAAAATATTCACACAACTCGGTTCACAACAATGGTCATCTTTTATTCAGGATATTGTGGATAAGTATAATAACACGATTCACACGTAAACGAATATAAAACCATCAGAAACATTTACAAAATTAAAATATGAAAAAGAGATTCATGTCAGAAAACCTAAGTTCAAAGTTGGTGATATCGTAAGAATATACAGATGGAAATCTCATTTTGAAAAGGGTTATACTAAACGATGGACGAACGAACTTTTTAAAATTGTTGATGTAATAGATACGGTTCCTTGGACTTTCAGATATATGATTTTGAAGGGGAAGAGATTTTTGGTTCATTTTTTTCACAGGAATTACAAAAGACAAAACTAAGCAGATAATACACGAAGGAGCAATGGGTTGGCGCTTCACTCCCTCCTACTATACACTGTTGTGGAAACTTGAGGGCCAAGTCCGAGGCGTATAACAGTTTCTAATGTGTGTCAAGGGGGGACGTTCTTAGATCTGTGAATCCAAAACACAGAATCCTCAACTGAATAGTCAAGGCTTTACGTGTGTGTGTGTGTGTGTGTGTGTGTGTGTGTGTGTGTGTGTGTGTGTGTGTGTGTGTGTGTGTGTGTGTGATGGGAGCAATGGGTTGGCGCTTCAGTACCTCCTACTATACACCGTTGTGGACACTCGAGGGCCAAATCCGAGGTGTATAACAGGTGGCATCTGCCGTATATAATGTGTGTCAAGGGGGGACATTCTTAGATCTGTGAACCCAAAACACAGAATCCTCAACTGAATAGTCAAGGCTCAACTTTTGTGTGTGTGTGTGTGTGTGTGTGTGTGTGTGTGTGTGTGTGTGTGTGTGTGTGTGTGTGTGTGTGTGTCCCAACCCTCACATTCAAAATCTCAACCCCAACCCTCATTCAAAATCTCAACCCCAACCCTCACATTCAAAATCTCAACCCTCGCCCAACACAGTCTTTTTTTTTTTTCAATACGTATTTCAACAATATATATTTTTAATGTTTTCTTTTCTCTTCTTGCAATTCTGTCTTTTAAGACTTTCAGGTTTGATGAAGTAGAAAGGTCGAGTAAGAACTATCCTGCATTTTCTTCCCAGAACTAACAATATATTTTTAAAGTTTTTTTTTCTCTTCTTCCAATTCTGTCTTTCAAGGCTTTCAGGTTTGATGAAGTAGAAAGGGGGAGTAAGAACTTTCTTGATATTGCTCTCATCAAGCACCATCCAACAAAGAACTACATCGATAGGTTTAGATCCCAAAGAGTGGTAGCATTTCAAGTCAACAAAATAAACCAACTTTCCAAGTCTCCAAGGTATAACCACATTCCTGTTGAGTTTCCAAGATACCTATCACATTGTGAGTTATCAAGCCAGAACCCACATTTCAAGTCTCCAAAAATATAACCATATATCCAAGACTCCAAGGTAGAACCACAATTTCCAGAAATATTGTGGATTTCGGTGATAAATCTCACATCGTATAACCATGGATCATCAAGGAAAAACTCCATTTTTCCAATTTTATGGGTTTCAGTGATAGATCTCACAAAGTATTACTGTGGATCATCAAGGAAAACTCCATTTTTCCACTTTTTATGTTGTTCAGTGATTTATCTCACATAGTATAACTGTGGATCATCAAGGAAAACTCCATTTTTCAAAATGTCTGAAATTTGTGTGTCTCCAAGGTAGGTTCCATATTTAAAACCATCTTGGCAGAACCCTTTTCCTGAGTCTCCAAGGTAGTTATTTAAACCATCAAGGCAGAACTCATTTCCTGATTTTTTTCAAAATCTGTGATTCTTCAAGGTAAAACTTGTATTCTGGCTCATCAAGGTATAACTTGTTCAGTGGGTATTGTCTTGATAACTCGCAATGAGTACTATTGCTGTAAAACTCTTTTTCAGGATTTTGCTGGTCTCCAAGGTATAACTCTTTGGTTGGGCCATCAAGGTCGAGCTCGTTCTCTGGGTCTTGGTCGCTCATAAGGTCTTCAACCAAGCCAACAATTTCGCCCCAAGTTGTAGCAAAAGCAGGATTTTCATTTTGTATTTCAGATACAATTTCCTGTGAGAGAAAATAATAATGTATTAATTAAGTGATTTAATTATTAAATGAGTCTATGCTTCAATCAAACTTTGAAAATTAGAAAATAAAATCTTACCTTAACAGATAAGAGGTTTGAATCCAGTTCATCAACTTGAAGGTTTAGTTCCATACAAGTAGTAGAACTCCAAGGAATGCCAAAATCATCCCACTCAAGGTCTAGCTCGTTCTGCGGGTCTTGGTCGCTCACAAGGTCTTCAACCAAGCCAACAATTTCACCCCAAGTTGTGGCAAAATCGGTATTTTCAGATACAATTTCCTGTGAGAGAAAATAATAATGTATTAATTAAGTGATTTAATTATTGAATGAGTCTATGCTTTAATCAAACTGAAAATAGGAAAATAAAATCTTACTTCAATGGATAAGAGGTTTGAATCCAGTTCATCAACTTGAAGGTTTAGTTCCATACAAGTCATAGAACTCCAAGGAAAACCAAAGTCAGTTCAGCACTCCATTGTTAGAATTTTTTTTAAATGGAGTCTGGGTTGAACCTTTTATAAAGAAAGACTGGTTGCTATGGTTTCCCTTTTTCAAAATGGAGGATTGTTTGAAAAAAATTGGAAGCCTTGGAAATTTTTTCAAAACCATATCATTCAGAATTTTCTCGTGATTTCTTTGTGAGTCAGAGATGAACTGGAAATGATGTAAGAGTGGGCGGGGCTTAGTAAAAGTGGGCGGGGCTTCGGAATGTGGGCGTGGCTTCTGGGAATACCTCATGAAAGTGGGCGGGGCTTATGCAAAAAATAATCTGAGGCTCAGGAGGTGGTCAAACAAGAGCATTAAGAGAAGTTTATCATTTCGTAATAGCACAAAAGGGGTATCTTAAAAAATATAAAGATTCAAATGTTTTATTTTTAAATATTTTAGATGGGGATTATTGTGCAAAGAAAATTAAACTATTGAAGGAATTTGAGAATGAACAAATCTTTATAGGTTCAATGAGTGAGTGAAACAATATGCATTGGTTATTTGAAAAAGAGTGCCCCGAGGCTTACATGTTTCAGATATTTCTTTCGAATCACCTTCAACAAATCACATTACTACTTTACTACTTGAACAAATCTTGATCTCATTGCATTGGTTATTTGAAAAGAGTGCCCCTCGGTTAAAAGGGGAGACAAATAAATATACCTTCGGATAAAAAGGGGGTTTATTTTCGGGAAAAAAATATGAATCGCTGAAAATCCCCCATTCAATTACATGGGGAAAAGTGCACCAGAATCGGTATATTCACCCGACTGCCCGATTTTTGATTTTCGAAAAAATAATTTTTTGAGATTTTTTTGAAAATTTGAAAGGTCCATTGCTAGGCAACGGGTGGGTCCATAGCAACGGTTCTCATTTGCACACAACTAGGTCATGGTAGGAACCTACCAACCAAGTTTCATCGAAATCGCCATTGTATTAACGGAGCACTGGACTGAACAGACATACATACAGACAGACAAGCCGGTAGGCGGACATGGGTAGTCGCCTACCCAATAGAACCTGACGTGATGGGCCCATTCGATGGGGAATGACCTGAGGATTAAGCACAAGAAAATTCATGATTCGAGCTTCAAGGGTTAATGCTGCAGATTGTTTTTTCGTTAAAATACCCCCACATTTAGAGGTTTTTCGGCCGTTGCTAGGCAACGGAGGGGTCCATAGCAACGGTTTTTTCTCACACATAACTAGGACATACCATGAACGTTCCATACCAGTTTCATGTATATCTGATTCATGGTCTCTGAGATATAACGAACTTCGTTTTTTTTATTGTTTTCGACCAGGGTTCATTCAAAGTCTATCTTCTCCGACAGTTTTCATAGGATCCGGCTGCAAATTTTTGAAAATATGCCTGAATGTACTGCCCACAGTCGCTGGTGGCCCGATTTTTGATTCTCGAAAAAATAAATTTTTTATGATTTTTCAAAACATTCAAAGTCCCGTTGCTAGGCAACGGTGGTGTCCATAGCAACGGTTCACATTTGCACACAACTAGGTCATGGAATGAACCTACCAACCAAGTTTCATCGAAATCGCCATTGTAT
>NC_140961.1:104253131-104263131 GCF_056783735.1 Eptatretus burgeri | reverse complement strand
GAAATTTCTCCCTTCAGATTTATTTTTATTATGACATATTGTTCGAATTACCTGTTCTAATTCTACCACTGGGTCTCATGAAGTAGGTACACTGCGCATTTGTCAGCCTCGTGCATCGGAATTACCAAGAGGGAACCGGGAGTGGGAATTTGGCTTCTGTGAACGGAATAAATCCAGATCGAATTTCGGGTTTTCCACATTAAAGATCAGCCCGGGGTATCTTTCGGAAAGAGGATGTCATTGTGTACCGTGACGAAGGACAGCCTGGTCTTGTACCGCTGTTGAGGGCTGGTAGGATAGCCTCGACGAGGGGTATCCAGACTCGAGCCTGGTTTAGAATCCCGACTCAACTATAAACTGCCATCCTGGTGTCTCACAGGCAGGGTGATTCATCAATGTGTGTGTGTGTGTGTCGTCCCGATCGGATGGACGTTAAAACGAGCGTCCCATCTGCTGGCGTTCATTAGTGGATGTTAAAGATCCTTTGTGTAGAGTCGGCGAGCTATCGCCGGCACTCTGTCCAAATTACAAAATAACCCACAGGGAAAGTGTGCCAGTGCCTCAGCCAATGATTCTACCCACGCCTTTGTGCTGCATTCAAAAGAAGAAGAGAAGGAGAAGCCGTCGGTGGATGTTGAAGATCGCGGAGTGTTTTTCACGAAGAGTTGGTGAATCAGCACCAGTACCCTGAACAAGTGACAAATTCCTGATATGACTGACTGCTGCGTTTGTTTGTTTGTCTATCTATCTATCTATCTATCTATCTATCTATCTATCTGTCTATCTATCTGTCTATCTATCTGTCTGTCTATCTATCTATCTATCTGTCTATCTATCTGTCTATCTGTCTATCTATCTGTCTGTCTATCTATCTATGAGTCTGTCTATCTATCTATCTGTCTGTCTGTCTATCTGTCTATCTATCTATCTGTCTGTCTGTCTATCTGTCTGTCTGTCTGTCTATCTATCTCTCTGTCTGTCTGTCTGTCTGTCTTCGCCGGAATTTTTTTTTTTTTGAATTTTTCACGATGAATGTTTACAATCTATTGATGATTGATCGAGAAACAAAACCATTGTAATGTATTGTTGGGTCAACCAGACGTATATCTGGCTGTAAAAGGTGCAGAATCCCATCCTATCGGAAAGCATATGCAATTAGTCGGGTCTGTGAAGCAGACTCGATTACAAATCGTTTTGGACTCTACAACAGTGCCAAAATCACGTGCATCATAAATCAGATAGAAGACAGAAACGGTGAGATATGAACATTGTGGAATATGTGGATTATTTATATAAAATGCAACTCAAAACAACAATATCACAAATGTCGACAACATGGAATAACAATGAACATGTACAGGAATGATGATATAATGAAGGATTCATGTCATTGTTACAGGGAGTGTTACATTAGAAACTGTGGAGGTACTAGTCACTCGACTTTGGGAGCTTTCATCATGGTGCTAATAGTAAGCGATGGGATGAAATCAGACATGTCAAAGAAACGTGATCACCTTGGCAGAAAGAAATATGCCCAAGATATGGTCAGACACCAATGGTAATAAAACGCCTGTATCACAGGTCGACCATGATATGTAGTGTAGTTGATAGTAGAAAATCGTGCAAATTATGATACAAGCATCAAATTTGGCATTTCTGTTCTGCAGGGCTTTCTGATCAAATCTGCCCAATTGGCCATTTGAAAATCCAAATTTTGAAAAATTTGATTAAAAAAAAAAAAACTTCAAAAAAATTTGAAGTCACAGCTGGCTGAAATTCTTGAAGCGCAAGTGAACATCCCAGACAGAGAACCAAGGGGAAATGCAGTCATTATTGATGGCTCAGCACTTATCAATGCCCTCCCTCCATGCACTTCAAAGATATTTGATGACAATGTGAAAGAAGGCATCATCCCAAAGGTGGAATCCCATGGTGCCAGGAACGAGAAGGTGGACGTAGTGTTTGATGTGTACAAGAAGTCAAGTCTGAAGTCCGAGGCAATGTCGAAAAGGGGGAAAGGAATCAGAAGAAGAGTGACAGGAACCAGTAAGACCCTAAGTAACTGGAGAAGCTTTCTTCGAGATAACAGCAACAAGACTGAGCTGTTTCACTTCCTTGTGGAAAAGATGTGTGAAGCACAGATGACAAGTGCAGTCATTGTCACAAAAGGAGAAGGTGCCATTAGCAACACAAGGAAGTCACTGGATGCTGTGTCTCCATGTTGTCATGAAGAAGCTGACACTCGAATATTTGTACACGCCAGGGATGTAACGACGGATGGGAGCAAGTCCATTATCATTAAGGCTAATGACACGGACGTACTAGTCATAGCAATATCTGAACTGCCATCCTTACAGGAACTAGGTCTTGAGAACATGTGGATTGCCTTTGGCCAAGGAGCCAAGGTGCGATGGATTCCAGTCCATGAGGTAGTTTCTGCAAAGGGCCTGAGAAAGCGAGAGGGATCCCATACTCCCATGCGTTCACTGGATGTGACGTCGTGTCTGCCTTCCGCGGTAAAGGGAAGAAAACTGCGTGGCAGACTTGGAACGCCTTTGATGATGTTTCTGAAACATTCACCAATCCCAGCCAGTATCCAACATTGATTCGTGATCTTGACTTTTTTGAATTTTTTTTTTCGTTAAATTTTTCAAAATTTGGATTTTCAAATGGCCAATCAGGCAGATTTGATTAGAATCCCCTGGAGAACAAAAGTGCCAAATTTGATGCTTGTATCATCATTTGCACGATTCCTCTCAAAAATTGCTGTTATCTGCCCCACTAATGCCAGGAGTGAGTTATTAGCCATTGTTGGACTAGGTCCAAAACGGGGGCTGATGGATTTCGTCTCGACTTTCGTGTGTGTGTGTGTCTGTGTGTGCACGCGCGTGCGCGTGTCTGCAACCATACCTCGG
The DNA here is from genome assembly GCF_056783735.1 of Eptatretus burgeri. Lineage (NCBI taxonomy): Eukaryota > Metazoa > Chordata > Myxini > Myxiniformes > Myxinidae > Eptatretus > Eptatretus burgeri. The sequence continues at coordinate 104,260,216 of NC_140961.1, read as the reverse complement.
ACATGTTTTAACCGATTTTATTTGTACTTGGCGCAAAGACAAAAAATGATGGAATACATGCGCTTGTCAAGTTTTTTTCGACATCAGATACAAGATGGCTGACTCGCGGACATTTTAGTTGTAAAAAAACCCCCAATGTTGAACACGTCCTTAACCATTTCTCTAATATGCATTTGCCGATGTTGTTCAAACTTGGCAAACAGATAACGAATGATGTCTTACATAAGCTGGTCATTTTCTTTCGAGATCAGATCCAAGATGGTCGACTTGTGGCCATTTTGTTACTTAAATGTGCCCCCAACCATTTCTCAGACATGCATGGTCCAATTTTGTTCAAACTTGGCACAAGCACAGGACATGATGGTACATGTACATGACAAGCACATACATATGCCTCTCATTTTATTTTGCAATTCTGATCAAAGATGGCCGACAGGTTGAGTGGTGGCCATTTTAGTTGCACATACATATGGGCAAGCCCTTTAACTCTATACAGCAATATTACTAAAACAATAGGGGCTATTACATTTTATGTATTTTTTTTTGTTTGTTTTCACCAATATTATCAAATTATCTGTGCTGACGGGATGGCCAAGAGGTAAGCCCACTCTCTCTATCTTGGGTTTGAATCCTGACCCAGCTTTAAACTGTAAGCCCAATGTTTCACAGGCAAGATGATTCATCAATGTGTGTTCCGTTCCTCGAGTGGACGTTAAACCAGTGTCCCGTCAGCCAGCATTCTTTTGTTGGACGTTAAAGATCTCATGCTGTCCTTCATGAAGAGTATGCAAGCTATCGCTAGCACCCTGGCGAATTTCCTGACCTAACAAGTCAAACGTCAGGCCTGGCCAACTGGTTCCTGAAGACTCGGGCCAAGCTTCCCCCAGCCAACGGCGCAAGAAAGGTGGGAAAATGGTGGACTTTAAAGAAGATGAAGATTATCATATTATCTCTTTGTCAAATCTGCGATTTAGAATATATTTAGAAATTATCAATCAGTGGATGGAATCCACAAAATGTTTACGAAGGAATTCTAACCACACTGGAAAGCAAGAAGAAGTTGACATTTCAGGTGTCAACCCTTTGTCGGAGCAAAAAAGAAGGGTTATGCCCCGAAAGCTTCTCCTTGGTTCTCATGTTGATTAGCATAACTCATTCAACGTCTTGTTAATTTCATCCACTGTTCTACCTGTCCACCGACGCAGATCAATACAAGACAACAAGTAAGGAGCCTTAGATCAATAATTGTAAATGAAACTGAAATCGTTTACTTATGTAACTCGGGAGGCCTGATAACACGTTTTTAAGACCTTTATACATTAACAAGACATTTAAATTATAATTTCTGTGTTCAACAGATAGCTGTGTATTATAAGCATGGAATGCACATATTTTATTGTTGTGACATTATAGCCTGGCCAAGTAAGCAATGCTTTTATGAAAGAAAATTAATTTAATTGAATGATTCTGTGTTTGTGAATCATTCTGATGTTTATTGAATTGGAGTTTTGGGGGGCTTTTGCACTAACACCAAGACCAAGAGCAATCATAGATTGCAGACCCTCACGAGGACTTGTTTTGTGTGGTGTATTTTGTGAGGCGTTTGTGTACTGGTGTGTTACGTCATTAATAATAAGAGATAACTAGAACTGCCACTTTATAACTGCTGGCAGTGATGACCGGGTACCAAGACATCCCGCTTTGATTTTTCACCTGACCCTGACCCAACATTTTAATTTTTATTCAATTAAATTTAGGATGGGATTAAAATTAATTCAAATTTTTGCTCCTATGTGAGTCTTGATATTGTACACACACACAAAAAAAATTCAAATCAAAGGGAAGACCAAACAGGTACAGTCCTGCATTAGAGTAATCAGAAGGCACCCAAACAAGCAAAAAGCAAAGATGAATTCACCTTTCAGCTGCTCCACTACCCTCATACCCATCCAGGCACAGCCAAGTGAGCCTTATTCAAAAATAAAAAAAGAAAACAGGTCAAAATATTAAATAATTCTGGCTGCCAGACTGTGTCCGATCAATTAGAAATTTAAAACATGTATTCCCCATCATGGCTCCATCAAAATTGTGAAGTTTCACATCGATTGATTAAGTGGTTCCAGAGAAAACATTTAATATATTTCCTAAATTCAATATGGCTACCAAATCATGTGAACGATCAATTATTCTCAACAAACTTGTACACCCATGGCTTGGGGAACATTCGTGTGAAGTTTCCCTTCGATCTGTCCAGCCGTTCTGGAGAAGAGGATTTTTTTTTAGGTTTTAGGGTAAATCCAATATGGCTGCCAAACCATGTGACCTATGACATCATATGTGTGAACCTTTTGTTCCTCATGAATTGACTGTCATACTTGTAAAGTTTCTCATCGGTCAGTTCAGCCACTTCAGAGAAGAAGATTTTTGAAGGTTTAAAAAAAAAAAACAATATGGTTGCCAAATCACGTGACCAATGACATCATCAATTGTTTTTCTGTGGACCATTTTATCCTGAGATGACCCTCAAATTTTTTTTTATACAGATCAAATGTAGCATACGACATGCAATTATGACATCATAATGAAAGCACTTATTGATGTCATAAAAAAATCACACGAGGAGTGCTTGCTGTGTGCCAAGATTCAATTTTTTCCTTGGTGCGGTTTCAGCGAGAGGTCCAAAGTTTTTCCATTTTTCCAACATGGCTGCCACACCATGTGACCTATGACGTCATAATTATCAGGGTCAGTAAACATTCCACATGAGTCGTTGCTCCTATGGTGAAAATTTTGTCTGAATCCGACAAGGGGATGCGGAGAAAAAAACTAAAGCTCTGTGCTGACAAAAAAAAAAAAAACAAACAAACAAACAAGCTGAAGATGTCATGCAGAGCACGATACTTGCAAATTCCATAAAACAAAGTTGACCTAAAAATAATTGGTGGTTGACTTCAATGACCAAATATGCAACTCCTCTTCAAATTTAAAGTCAATCGGATGAAAATTGTACAAATTCAGCCGATGTTGACCTTTTGGTCTATGTTGACCTCAAAAATAATTGGTGGTTGTGGTGAAGAATCACTTTAAATATTCTCGAATCAAGATCCGGATTCAGATATTCACACAATCGAATCAATTAGTCTTTGTCACACACCCAACCTGTCCACCAAGTTTCATCCGAATCCGTCCTTGACGTTGTGAGATATTGTGCTAAATATCCTTCTTATCCCCGTCTCTCAATGGCGAAAAATCAGTTAAAAATTAAATAATTCTCGTTTCCAGATCGAGATTCGGATCTTCACCAAAATTGAATCGATTCTTCCTCGTGGCACTCCCAACCTGTCCACCAAGTTTTGTGTGAATCCGTCCATAACTTTTTGAGATTTGTGCTAAATATAGTTTTTGGCCCCGTCTCTCAACGGTGAAGGATCATTTAGAAAGGATCCGGATCTTCACCAAAATTAAGCGTTGCTGTGCTTGGCCGGTCACCTACACACACAAAATAATTCAGAGCGATTGCTTGAAAACTGTGGCCAAAAATCTTGTGATAAACAGACAAACAGGCAGACAACATACTTCGCCAAAAAAATTTTTTTTCGACAAGTAACCAAGTAAAAAGTAACAAACAGACACGGGTGAAAACCAGACTTGCGTCCACCTTCGGTGGTGCATGGTGACAATAGCCTTGTTCATCATGAAACAGATTAACAGTTATCTTCAGAGAGCTCCACATAATCCAGGTGAGTATAATTTCATGGTTCTGTGCTGTTTTAAAGTTTTAATAATGGCAGAGACTGTGCTGACAGTGTGCTCTTAAAATCATGGAGAAAACTTCAAATTCAACTTATGAATAAGTAGGGAGTGGGGTAAGATTATTGGGAGTAGGGGGTGCATAAAGGGTGGGCGAATGGGGGGGGGAGAACGGAGGTTAAAAATTCTGCCATATCTGCTTATTTAATAAAAAAAAAAGGGTGGTCTCTACGGTCTGCGTTACATACCTTTTTGGATGCCGACACTAAACCGTCAGCTCAAAAGACCCAAGCGGATCCCACAGTGAGTACCCAACGGGGACAAAAACAACATCATTCCAACTCGATGTTTTCTGATGAGCTCAGGAGACCGTTCTCATGCACCACGATCCCCAACCTGACTTTTCGGCCAATATGATCTGACAAGAAACAAATCACTGAGGACAGAGAATGAAGTGTGATTAGCAACATGAACACAAATGTGAAACCTCACTGCGGCTTCTGACAGTGCGTGCGATTTACTGGATGCGCTTTATAGCATGGAAATTCATTTGGACAAATCCTTGATAGGTTTGCACTGATTATTGAGTTATGTTCGTGAGACATGTTCTATAACAACAGCACGGTGTCTGCTCAGCAAAGGACACACACACACACACACACACACACACACACACACACACACACACACACACACACACACACACACACACACACACTTCTCATTCTCATGAAGATGGATGGAGAGATTTTGATCGGATTTTCTGCTCCGCTGGGAATTTTAAACCTCCAGCTGAAAGCTATCCATTAAATCATGCTATAGTTTCCTGCACAACTTCTGTGCTGTTACTTACTGAACTGATTTACCAACTACAATTGTCAAGCCACGAGAAAATCCAACTCCGATGATATTCATACATCAGGGTATATAACGGTGATAGCATATTGTACAAAAATGATAATGTTACTTGTATGTATGTCCAGGACTGGCAGGACAGCCTAGCTGGATGTATGCACACTGACCTCTGAAATCACTTGCCTTGGTTCAAATCCAGACCCAGCTGTAAACTGTCACCCCGGTGTTTGGCATGTAGGGTGAGGCATCAATCCGTGTGCCGTCTCCGATCGGATGGACATTAAGCTGGTCGACCCGACTGCTTGCATTGGTTCCATAATGATGTCTTTGTAATGAGTTGAGAGAGTCATCAAAGGAACCCTGAGCAAACTACAAATTCTTACTACCTTCAATCGAAGCTTGGCACTCCATCTGCTTCCTTGCTTTGCACTCAATATAACTAAAGGATGGAGCACGGACAAACAACACTGGGAAGGTAATGGCAAACCACCCAGTACAACCCTTGCCAAGAAACTGCTTGTGTCTATAGCCCCGAGCATCCCTCTGCCGACACATTGCAACATCCCCCAAATGGTCCATCCTGGCTGGTGTCAACTTGGTGTTTCACAGGTAGTTCTCTGTTGTAGAACCTTTTAAACACCTCCAGTACTTGCTCCCTATAAACTATCTAGATACATACCATTCCGGTTGAGCTGTTTTAAAATGAACAAGGCCTTATGTAGTCTGAGATTTACACCATGGTATTCTGTATAAATCCTCGACGACGCATTATAAAGCACAGCACAACAGCTCCACAAACACGGAATCATCAGGCAGGACGTGCATTCTGCAATGCACATTTCACGGAATGAACAGCACCTTAAAAAAAAAACGACAGCCAAGCCGCCTTGAAGTGATCATTCACCGATTCCAGGAGGCCATAACACAAATGATTGCTTTATACTGGCTGTAATACTGCTGCCATGGCATCTCGAAAGCAGCTATTTTTTATTATTGCTAATACTTTAATGGTGGAATAATTTTCATTTGATATTGCTGGAACAACAAAAGAAAATGAGCTTGGAAGCAGGACAAAAGTAAGTGAAGGAATCGTCATCATTTTTTGGGACAAATGCATGTTGAGCGTGAAACTGAAAAATAATTATCATCGATTGTTATTACAGATTGTTGGACATTTGTCCTTCATTTAAATCCTCTTAATGTATCGATTGGACTCCTTACAAAGGTTCTATATATTTAATGTCTATGTTCTTTAATGACTCGATCATACAGTGCACATATATGGCTATCTATACTAATAAAACACAGGGCTGGAAAGATGGTTTAGAGGTGGCACACTCTTTTCTAAGCTGCCTAGCCTGGGTTTGAATTCCGACACAATTATAAACTGTCATCCTGGTGTTTCACAAGCAGAACGATTCATCAGTGTGTGTGTGTGTGTGTGTGTGTGTGTGTGTGTGTGTGTGTGTGTTGTCGCTCGAACGGACGTGAAATGTGTGTCTTGTCTGCAAGCATTCGTTGGTGGACAATAAAGATTCCATTGTGTCCTTCATGAAGAATAGGAGAGTTATTGCCAGCATCTGAAACCAAATCCCTAATTCTTGCCGTAACCAGGAGAGGGCATTGCATCAGTGGCACAGCTGTGCCCTCAGCCAGTGATGCTACCCCACAGCTTTATGCTGCAAACAAATGAAGAAAAATAATAAAAAAAAACAGAGATGACAATATTGTGTTTTAATAATATAAAATTTTCTGTTTGTACATATACGGACAACTAATATATTAAGCTCATTCTTAACCACTCACTGACTGATATTAATGTTCGGTACCTTTCGGGTGACGTAGAAAGCTGAAATTTCATGTGCCGACGGACATCGAAGCCAATATACCAGGGGAAAAAAATCACAGTGTCGGAAAGCATCTGTAAATGAAAATATAAATTAATTAAAATAAATAAATGCAGGTGAGCGACCCGAGACAATGGGGAAGCACGGTTTGTTCTTGATTACAATGTGTGAGCATAACCCTCTCGTATATGTATATACAATAGGTGGTAGATTAAAAAATTTAATTCCTCGTGTATGTTTGAATAATCGTGTTGCAATTACTGAAAGTAAAGCATACCTGAACTCCGATCCACCGACAAGGTTTTAATTTCCAGGTCAATGGAATACAGCTCTCTCCTCTGGGAAGGCGTTCCTGCATCACGCTTTGCTCAGCTTGACGCCATGGAAACTTCAAGATCATTGGAATCTCTCGGAATGAAGTTGATTCTCTGGGCCTATCACTGGGCCATCACCAATCGATCAGTGGTCTCTATGTCTTCTTCAATCTCCTTTATGGTCTTGCACCCTCTGCCCTCTCCGTGCTTTGTCCACCCCCCCCCCCCGACCCAGAAGTCTGCAGGATGTACACAATCCACCAGCAACCCCCTCCTTGTGAAACTGCCTAAATCCAGAGCCACTGCTCACCTCCATTCA
>NC_140961.1:104233131-104248131 GCF_056783735.1 Eptatretus burgeri | reverse complement strand
TAACTTCCAAGCTCTGTGTCATCTTCAAATTTTGAAAAAGCTGTTTCTTCACCCCACTGTACAAATCCTTGATGTAAATTATGAATAATAACGGTCCCAGCACTGATCTATGAGATACTCCACTACTTAAATCTTCCTAGCTCAACATCCTCCCACTCACAGCCTCTCTTTGCTTCATATCCTTTTTACGAAGCCATATCCTCATTGAGATTCACTGATAGACACGCAACATGCTGCTTTTATAATTTGTTAAACCCATCAGTGAGGCGACGGGTAGGCACAGCTTGTCATACACAAAACGAAGCAAGGCAGTCACGAGCAAGATGGTCTGTGCTCTTTGAACTGTGTTGAGTTGTGTTCTGTCCACTTGGTAAGCAGTCCAGATGGTCACGCCATGTTGAAGGAGGTGATGGAAAAGTTTAGGAAAGATGTGGAAGTGGAAGAGGTTGATTTTCAGGAAGAGTTAATTGAAAGTGCTGTGACTGATGAGCCAATGGATGGTAGCAATGACTCCATTTAGTTCATGTATGGTGGTATGTGAATGTGATAAATGACTTCATGATGTGATAAAAAATGGAAGTTGCACACACTTTCCATTCCACATACTTTCCAATGTAATGAAGATACAAGGGGAGTCAAAATGGTTCGCTGAAGATGCAAATATTATAAACCACCACACAATCAAGATCTTCCCTCCAATAAATATCCCCCTTCGGAGGAGGTTAAAAATTAATCCCACCCCCCCCCCCCACTCCATAGGAGGGGCCTGATGATTAAATATCCAGAGCATGTATTGCACGATATACGGTATTTGTGGTTAAAAAGGTACTTCCGGCTTAAGATGCATTGTGCGGTGTTCAGAGCTTGCGAAAGACCTTGGAGTACCCACTGTACACAAGCAGGGTCAGCTATCACACTGCAGTCCACAGTGAACCAGTGAACCTTTTTTTGAACAATGCCAACTTGTCTCGTTGGAAATAGATCCATGGATATGTTTCTGGTTCACCGGCCTTCTTGTGACAGCTCGTTTTGTTTTTATTTTATAAAAGAAGGTAAAAAAATCAAACATTATAACAAAGCTAGGAACGTGCACCTTGGTGTACAGCCAAAGTACAGAGTCCAACAAAGCCTGTCCAACAAAGCCTGTCCAACAAGCATGTGCATACACTACAGCACAAAAGCTGACGCACATGGTCAACCAAACACATGCATCCCAACCCAAAGGGCCAGAATGCATGGTCGTACAATAAAAGATCCACTCCACTTATGGGAAATACCTTTTTTTCCAAAAATAAAAAAAAAATTAAAAATCTAAACATTTTAAAAGAGCTTGGGACGTGCACCTTGGCCCCAGAGCCAAAGTACACAGTCAAACAAGTGTGTTCCAAGCGCGTACACATGCACCACACCTCGAAGGCTGAAGCTCGTGGTCAACCGAGCTCCAAACATGCATTGTTATCCAAAGGTCTAGAATGCATGGACATGCAATGCTGGGTCCACTCCTCAGATGGAGTATATTCCCCACAATAGTTAAACTGGCAAATTGTAGCAAATGGCATAAATATCAAATTGTATCTTTTTACTGGGCTAACAGGATGGCTGACAAATATGCACACGAGTCTCTCAGCTGTCTTGCCTGGGTTTGAATCCGGACCCATCGAAAAACTGCCATCCTGGTGTTTCACAGGCAGAGTGATTCATCAATTTGTGTGCCGTCCCTCAGATGGATGTTAAACTGGCGTCCCGTCTGCCGGAATTAGTTAGCGGACGTTAAAGATCCTACAGTGTCCTTCGCAAACAGTAAGCGAGGAATCACCGACACCCTGAACAAGTTACAAATTCCTGCCATAACTACTGCTGGGAAGGCAATGGCAAAGCGAGGTATCGCCGGCACCCTGAACAAATTACAAATTCCTGCCATAACTACTGCTGGGAAGGCAATGGCAAACCACCCAGTATATGCCTTGCCAAGAAACTGCTTTGGCAGTACTGATCCTGTCTTCAGGGAGACCACCACAATACGAATACAAATCAATTGCTCTTTACTGGAATGGTGACCCTGAACCCATGTCTCATACTAGCAAATGCTGCAAGGGCTCTGACCATAGTGGGGTGCCTGCCCCACATGCACCCTACTTAGGCATCCATTACACAGTTTATGAGGATTTTGACAGCTGGGAAATAAGATTTTTGTAGTTAAAATGTTTAGTCTTATTTTCTGGCTGCCGAAATCCCCATAAGCTATGTAATGGATGCCGAAATAGGGTGGATGTATGGCAGGCAACCCATATTGGTCAGAACCTTTGCACCAATTGCTTACGTGAGACATGTTCACCCAGGCGAAAATATCATTCCTTTCCTGCAGTAATTCTCTGCAGGCTACTGCAGTAGGACCCGTTACCAACGATAGTATATGAGAGTACAACTCTCATATACGATAGTTCTAACTGTAGCATTTTTGCTGGGAAGGGTCACCTTTCCAGTGAAGAGGTAATATTTCATATTTATGCCATATGATACAACTTTCCAGATACAGTATGTATCCATGGATTGATTTCCAAGTAAGGGAATGGTATTGCTAACAAATTTTTTTTTCAACTTGATTGGTTGTCCTGTGAACTAATGTAGGAGCTGACAATGCTTGTTTTCAGTGAATTGTTCTGTCTTTCACAGGCTCTGCTCACTGGATTGCAACTTAAGCCAGAAGTACCTTTTTAACTGAAAAAAAATACGTGTGTGCATATACAGTATAATGGAACTACCCAAGCAATAAGTATGAAAATAGATGTGATTTAAAGTTTTGGTATGGTGCATGCATTCCCATATTAAAATAAATGAAATTTGTGAATATTTAAATGTTTGAATTTTATGGATGTTTGTTGTTAAGCTGATTATTATAAATTGAGAAAAAGTGTCACATTACTGTTCATTCAACATGATATGAGGCCTTTAAGATTTTCCCATCTACATATTTTGCGATGAAAACTATGAATGTGAGGTTGACTGCTGTGCTGCATTGACTCAATCTCTTCGGTTGAAGAATGAAACAGTACTGATGAGGTATGTAAGGTTAGTCCAATGATACTTCCATGCACAGTTGCTCGTGGTGAGTGGTCCATAGCTTTGTTCTGCACTTAATAAATATCAGTGCTCGGCTTGGAGCTTAATGTCACAGTTCCAACTGTAATATTTTTTTGTATGGCAGCAGGAACCCTTTACAATAAAGAACGATGGACTCGGGAGGAGCACACAAAATAATATACTGTAATATTTCTCAAAGCAAGAGGAAAATATCTAAAAAGTCGACAAAAGCAGCACACTTCCATCAATGAAGCGACGGGTCTTATATGCTCATCTTATCTGAATTTCAAATGAAAATATTGCTCTGGTGAAGGTTTATAAAGTTACATTACACATAGAAAAGTAGTGATTATCCTATTATCATAATATTCCCTAAAAATTTTGCTTTAAACCATCCATCCATCCATTGGGACCATACTCTGTGCAGAGAGTTGGTGTTGCTTAAGCAGTCTCCTTGGCTATTGGGCACAATCCTGGAGAGGTCACCACTCTGACATAGGATACCAGCAAGCTGGCACTCATTTTGCCAACCTCAGAAGGATGACAGGCAGAGTCAACCCCACATGGTATTAATTCAACAGAAAAGTGGGATTTGAACTCAGTATCCTCGGATCCAAAGCCCACCACCATAACCATTAAACCAACACCAGGCATGCTTTAATCATAATGTGTGATATTTTTATAAAAACGAACAAAATAAGTATTTTTATTATATAATAATAAACTATTAATTAGCTTGCAAGACACTTTATATTTTGCTTATTATTGTCATAATATTGTTTATTTGGAAAGAAATATTTCATTAAAAATGCATATCGTCACAAGGCACCAAAAGGTGCCTGGCCAAGAGAGTTTTAATAAGTACGTGTGCGTAATTTGGCAAGTCACAATACATATTGGTGTTTGATAAAGTGGTTATTTATTATGTCGAGAAGCAGGCCCGACAGAAGCACACAGTGGTCTGTACGGGCTTTGTGTGTATAAGTGTAGGAATTAAAGTTATTAGTATTCACACAAACTGCTTGGACGGCCTAATCTACTCAAATACCATTTTGCAAATAACAAAGAGAACGAGTAAAGTGCTGTGAGCCCATCTGCACTGTATCACCATAATTACTGTAAACTTTAATACTACATTTCATAAACGAGAGAATAAAAAGCACCGAATGACAAACACAAACCATGTGAACACATCATTATAACCGTGGTCATGCTCATTTCCCAGATTAATTTTACCTTTTATCAAGCACACCCCTCCTCTCCCCAAGGAAATCAATCCCATGATCACAAAGTGAGCATATCGAGACAAAGCCCCAAACACTGTGACGTCAGTTGATTTACGTCTGCAACGAAATGAATTACAAGTTCAATCTCGGGCACAGAAAACAAGGTACGCTTCCTGCCTGGATTCCTTTAAGATTTTTAACAAAGAAAAATAAAACTTTCGTATTTATGGCTAAAATGAACTTGCCACGTGACCCCACTTGGTCTAAGCTCATGTATAATCGCAACAGTGACCTGTGCTTATTGCATCAGCAATCTTAACAAGGCTGCACGGCATGCAGTACAGCAAGGCTCACAAGAGAACATTATGAAAGCGAGAGAGAGAGAGAGAGAGAGAGAGAGAGAGAGAGAGAGAGAGAGAGAGAGAGAGAGCGAGAGCACATGACGCTGGCTTATGAGCGACCCCCTGCACTGGATCACATGTTCCAACCACGGCGACTTGGCTCCACACAAGCTGCTCTTTGTCACATTAGCAGCAATTTAAAGTCTGCCACCAAGGTCATTGGGACAATATTGCTGAAGGGAATTTGCTAAATTGGCTCTTCTTCACTGGTACTCATTGCTCCCCACCACCATCCTTCCTCATGGAGTGCCACCATTTTTGGCTGTCTTTGCTTTTCCAGAAACTATCGAGGGGGGAAGGAGAGGGAGGCGATTGGTGTAGGAATTTGCAAGCGAATTAGGTTGTGGGCTCGATACAAAGCAGGCCAACGTATGGGAGAGATAATTGACTTGATTGTGATTGCCACGTATTGTAAGCTTATAGTTGGACAAAACAAAACCCAGTTCTATCCTACAGACTAATCCAACATGGCCATTAATTGAACCACCACTTCCGGGCAGTCTGGTATGACTAATGTAAAAAAAAAAAGTGTAATCACTTGGCAAGCTTTCTTATAACTGTTGGAAATATCATTGCTGGAATAGGAAATGTGAAATTCATTCAATAACTGGAATAGCTATATTTTTGTAATTATCAGCTGGTAGGATAGCCGAGAGTGATGTGCACATAGTTTTGCAGGAAGGGCAAGGCATCGGCGTGTGCCATCCCTTAGACGGGCATTGAATTGGGAATCCTGTATCCTGTAGTTCGTTGGTGGTTGTTGAAGATCACACAGTGTCCTTCTTGAAGAGTTGCTGAGTTATCGCCAGAACCAGGAACAAAGTACAAATTCCTTCAAAAGTCTACAAGGGGAACTGTATCAGTGGCAAAGCCACACTCAGCAACGATGTGAACCCACAGTCCAAAACTTACAAATCTTTCAATGAGAACATTTTGAAAGTATCGCTAATTGGCACGACAAATCATGACTTAATCTCAGTAAGTTGCAATACAGGAAGTGAAAAAATGAAAGTTTTTTTTGTCATTTATATGCACAGCAGGGGTGACTGGTTGAAAGAAATTCTTTATAAACTCATTATGGTTCGTCACTGATGGTGCGAGATGCCAAACAGCTCGATGGCCCTTTCTCTTGAACTGCCACGTCGGATGTGAGTTCTTGACTCATGGTGTGACTGCGTGCTTGGACACACTGTCTTTGTTTCGATGGCTTCGGAGATACCGGGTGGAGCTGTGACTCTGAGCCATTAACAAAAAATTGTCACAAGCATTAATAGCTTAATTATATTCTTATTTGCTTGCATTGTGTTGAAAAATAACGACTCTTCAGCTTCGTTCCCATTAGCAAAGCAGTAAGCTATAAAAGGTCAACTACGAGAGGTCACGTATCAGAACTTGAGTTTGAAGGTCCAGTTTTTAATTTTCTGCGTAAGAGCATAGACATCAGCATTGGACGATTGCCGATTTGAAGGTTTAATAGGCTAGCAATACGAAGTGAACTTGTACAAAAAAACTCCTTCAAGTGAACTGGGCCTAATCAACTGCAGCAAAAAACCAACGTCAAGCATTTCCTAATTTACAACATTCACTTGGTTATTTCAAAACAAATGCACAAACAAGGGTGAAAGCTACAAGTATCCGTGAAGAGGGAGCAATTAAAGAAGGAGAAGAAAACAAAAACTCTTCAAGAAGCCAGCCATATCGGTTCTAAAGTTTTGAGAGCTTTGCCAGGGCCGATCTCCGGCCTCCAGGCACAGTTGTAAAGCCACAAACGGTTCTCTGGCAATTGTTCTGCAATCATTTGTCAGGGTCCAAGCCTTTCAATCTCCAACCAACACAGCGAGACAGCACAATGCAACGAGGCTTGCCAGTGCATCAGAGATTGAACTGTGTAAATAAACTGTCTGCATCCATCTGCTGGTTTGTATCAATACATATGAGATCTCTCGTAGAGATATGTTACACTGCACGGTTATATGGGTTTGCTCTCAATGCATGCATGTGAGTTCAGCAAGGTATGCGTGTTACTTATGTTCTCTGGCATCAGTGTTGCTACTGTGTATGTATCCTTATGTTTTGCAGCTGAATTCCACAAAATTTGCCATTAAAAACTCTCATTAGGCTCAATTATCATTTTTTTTTTCAGAATTTTTTCACATTAGTCACTCGCAGGAATTTCTTCCTGTTTTTATACTTCTAAATATGAAGTTTGTGTTTAAAACACCGACACACAAGGTGTCAGCACATAAATCGGCCATTACAAAGCTTGCAGTATTAGTATGAGAAAATTATGAAGATGTCTGAAGACTCAATAGCTCAGTGGGCTGTCACCATGTAAGTGATGAGGTCTGTGTGTTTGAATAATCATGATTATTATGAATTATGATTATGATTATGATGAATAATCATGCTGTGTTGAGTCAGAGTTTTTTCACACAAGCCCCCATGGAGGAATTCATTCCTGTTTTTCTACTGATATATTTCTTAAATATCAGTGAGTGAGTGCGTCAGTGGTTTGAAAGAGCTTTATATATTAGATATATACTGACTGATATGAAATATCAGTACCTTCCAGGTGGTGTAGAAAGATGAAATTTTGCGGGCTAATGGAAATCAAAGCCGGTACACTGGGAAAAAAAAATTACAGAACCGTCGGAAAACATCCGTCAATGAAAATATAAATAAATTAAAATAAGTAAATGAAAATAAATAAATGAAAAATCAAATGCAGGTGAGCCAACTGAGACAATTGGGAAGAACGGTTCGTTATTGCTTATCAAATAAAGAAAATGAACAAATATGAAGACCTCAATCATGCAGTGAAAATATCCTGGAAGCTAAAGCATACCAAAATTGTACCAGTGACGGTTTTAGCAACGAGAATGATCAAGAAGAACTCCACAAAGATCCTACAAACAATTCCTGGGAACAGCACCACAAATGAACTCCACACGGAGGATTCCGGGGTCAGTGATGATCCCGAAAAGACCCCTGATGACAAAACTCTGAGATCAACACAACTCCACAACTTAGCCCATGAGTCACAATCCTTCACCAAAACGAAGGTGGATACTTCGAGTCCTGGGAGGGCTCCATTCCACCTTGTGAAACCAGATTATGGAGATAACTATCAACAACACATACACACACACACACACACCGAGTAAAAAAAAATATATATATATATATATATATATATATCTTCTTCTTCTTTCGGCTGCTCAATTTCAATGTCGCCACAGCGGATCATCCGTATGATCCGCATAGTGATTTGGCACGTTTTACGCCGGATGCCCTTCCTGACGCAACCCTGGTCGCCTCTTACAACACAGGGATATGGTACACCGATTTTATCCGGGGTATACACTGGGCCCAGTACACTGGTATATATATCCTGGTGTTGGCGCAGTGGTTAGGGCAGCGGCTTGGGATCCAAAAGGTCCTGAGTTCAATTCCCGTTGGCCACTGAATTAATACACCAGGGGGTTGACTCTGCCTGTCATTCATCCTTCCGAGGTCAGCGAAATGAGTACCAGTGTACTGGGCCGGTGTATACCCCGGTAAAAACAGGTGTACCATATCCCTGTGTCGTAAGAGGCGACCATGGTTGCGTCAGGAAGGGCATCCGGCGTAAAACATGACTTGTGCCAAATCACTATGCGCATCATACCGATGATCCGCTGTGGCGACCCCGAACGGGACCAGCCGAAAGAAGAAGAAGAAGAAGATATATATATATATATATATATATATATATATATATATATATATATATATATATATATATATATATATATATATATATGAACAGTATGTATATATATATATATATATATATATATATATATATATATATATATATATATATATATATATATAAACAGTATGTCCTTGCTGGGGAAGAGGAGGAAGTTATGTAACATTGCATGTAAAGTTTTAGATGTTCATTAGTTGAATGCTCCTATGAGATGGAAGTCTTCAAAAGATTTTCTCAAAATCTTTTTCCCTAAAGAATTTCCCTTGACCATGAAGTGAAACGTATATCTTAACCCTTTTCTATGTAGTTTCCAGCCAGTGTGACATGCTTTTTTCTCAACAGTATGATTTCTCATGATGTCAGTGGAATGGAAGTCATCTGAATTTTGATTATACAGTATTCGTTTTTTCCCCAGGGAAGACGTTTTTTGACTCCCCTTATATTTTCATTACTTTGGAAAGTGTGTGGTATAGTCATTAGGAGGAAATCTGGTCCATTTTGTTTCTGGAGTTTTCTTGTTCCGTCAAGTCGTGTCCGACTTCTGGTGACATTCATGATCAGATTTCTCCAAACATCCCAATCCTGCAGTGCTTCTTCAATGTCTGGGAGAGACATCGTGGTTGCAGCCTTCACCCCACCCATCCAGCACATACAATGTCTGCCTCTTCCTCTTCAGCCCTCAACCATCAGTGCTTCCAATGTCCATGGTGGTTTAATTTGCTCAAACATTGATCTGTTTGTTCTTCTTCAAGTCAATGGGATTTTAACATTCGTCCCTGAAACCACATTTCAAACCTGTCGATCTTCTTTATTATCTTGCCAAAACTAAGTTTTTGGAAGATATGTTAGTCAGCTTGTATGTTTTTTTTTTTTGTTTGTTTGTTTGTCTGTAATCACGTATAAAAAAATTATGCAGAGCACAGTTATCATTGGAAATTTTTGTAACTTCGCATATCAGAGGCCTATAGAGGTCCCTTTCAGTGCACAAAATTTTGAAGGTCAAGGTCAAAGGTCAAGGTCACTTTGTTGCAAATCAGGGGAGTCGACGAAACCCTTATTTTTTGAGTAATTTTGATTGCATCGTCTTCAAACTTCATGGGAATATAGTTCATGGTCTGGCGCTCAGCTGATTAATTTTTGGTGGTGATTGGCCTTGACCTTCATATGTTTTTTTTGTTATCTTGCCAAAACGAAGTTTTTGCAAGATATGTTAGTCAGCTTGTATGTTTTTTTTTTGTTTGTTTGTTTGTTTGTCTGTAATCACGTATAAAAAATTCTGCAGAGCACAGTTATCATTGGAAATTTTTGTAACTTTGCATATCAGAGGCCTATAGAGGTCACTTTCAGTGCACAAAACTTTGAAGGTCAAGGTCAAAGGTCAAGGTCACTTTGTCGCAAATCAGGGGAGTCGACGAAACCCTTATTTTTTGAGTAATTTTGATTGGATCGTCTTAAAACTTCATGGGAATATAGTTCATGGTCTGACGCTCAACTGATTAATTTTTGGTGGCGATTGGCCTTGACCTTCATGGTTAGCGCCTGAGGTCAAACATATTTGACCCCAAGTTCAAATTTTCAAGTTTTAGGAACCATATCGTGTAGTACCTCAAATTGAACACCTCGATGAGTGCTTTCTAGATATGTCAAGCTTGAGACATTATGACGTCATTTGGTGACGTTATGAGGCAAAAGCATATTTTTCATGGTTACTCTGCAGAACGATTCTCATCGGAATCTCTCGTAGGCAGATATTCCTCAAGGAGTCGCTCCTGGTGGATAGCAGCTCTGTTCACCTCAGTGTGACCTTCAAGAAGTCACACGTGGTCACCTTTTGGCAAGATACGGGTCACCCTGCAGGTGATATTGGTTTATTTATTTCTTCTTCACTGTCCAACGTCCATGACTCACATCAATCACACATTGCAACTGGGAATATCAGAGTATTCACCAATCACCTCTTGGTTTGTCTTTTCATATCCTTATTTTTCCAGATCTTCATCAATCCTGACACATTGCTGTTCTCCCCAGTACTAACCACCCATTACTTTCTCCACCCACTTCAATCTTACAGTCCAGGAAGATTCAACTTTCCACGATTTCAACATGATTGTCTCCCAATCTGAACACATCGATCTTCTCAATTGACAAGATTTTTTTTTTTTTTAGGTTACAATAAAGACCAGAATTTAACTTTCCTTCTTCACTATCTGCAGTCGTTTCATCAAGTCCTCTTTACTTCCTGCCAACAGAGTGGTGTCATCAGTTTACCTGAGATTGTTGATTCATCTTCCTCGAATCTTGACTCCAGACTCTGTCATCCAAGTTTGATTTCCTCATGATGTACAAACGATACAGATTGACCAAGCAAGGGGAGGGATGCACCCATGTCTGACCACTTTTCACATTGCAAACCATTCAGTCTCTCCATAATCTGTTCTTACTGTAGATTTTTATTTAGTGTACAGGCGTCTTATCAGACACATGTCTGATGTTGGCTAAATGGTTATAATGGTGGGTGGCTTAAGATCTTATGGTCTTGAGTTTGAGCCCCTGTTGTCCGTTAAATACCACCAGGTGGGTTGACTCAGGCTGTCATCTTTCCGAGGTTAGCAAAATGAGTGCCAGCTTACTGGTAATAGGAGAGACTCCATCAAAGGCTCCCAGCAATGATGCAACCAGCAGTCACAGGCTGCATATGAAATAATAATAATTAATCAGACACAGAAGGAGCATGGACATCCGTATTTCTTTAACCCATTTCTCTTCACATAATCCACATCAATTCATGATAAACACAAACTAAGGCTTTGATATATATATATATATATATATATATATATATATATATATATATATATATATATATATATATATATATATATATATATATATATATATATATATACAGCTCTGGAAAAATTTAAGAGATCACTGAAAAATTATCAGTTTTTCTGGTTTTACTATTTTTAGGTATGTGTTTGAGTAAAATGAACATTTTGTTTTATTCTATCAACTATTGACAACATTTTCCCCAAATTTCGAATAAAAATATTGTCATTTAGAGCATTTATTTGCAGAAAATGACAACTGGTCAAAATAACAACAAAGATTCAGTGTTTTCAGACCTCAAATAATACAAACAAAACAAGTTCATATTCATTTTTAAACAACACAATACTAATGTTTTAACTTAGGAAGAGTTCAGAAATCACTATTTTGTGGAATAACCCTGATTTTCAATCACAGCTTTCATGCGTCTTGGCATGCTCTCCACCAGTCTTTCACATTGCTGGTGGGTGACTTTATGCCACTCCTGGCACAAAAATTCAAGCAGCTCGGCTTTGTTTGATGGTTTGTGACCATGCATCTTCCTCTTGATCACATTCCAGAGGTTTTCAATGGGGTTCAGGTCTGGAGATTGGGCTGGCCTGACAGGGTCTTGATCTGATGGTCCTCCATCCACACCTTGATTGACCTTGCTGTGCAGCATGGAGCATTGTCCTGCTGGAAAAACTAATCCTCAGAGTTGGGGAACATTGTCAGAGCAGAAGGAAGCAAGTGTTCTTCCAGGACAACCTTGTACGTGGCTTGATTCATGAGTCCTTCACAAAGACAAATCTGCCCGATTCCAGCCTTGCTGAAGCACCCCCAGATCAACACCGATCCTCCACCAAATTTCACAGTGGGTGCGAGACACTGTGGCTTGTAGGCCTCTCCAGGTCTCCGTCTAACTATTAGATGACCAGGTGTTGGGCAAAGCTGGAAATTGGACTCATCAGAGAAGATGACCTTACTCCAGTCCTCAATCCTTGTGGTCTTTTGCAAACCTCAGCCTGGCTCTTCTTTGCTTCTCATTGATGAAGGACTTTTTTCTAGCTTTGCACGACTTCAGCCCTGCCCCTAGGAGCCTGTTTCGAACCGTCCTCGCCGTGCACTTCACCCCAGCTGCCGTTTGCCATTCTTTTTGTCGGTCACTTGATGTCATCCTACGGTTGTTGAATGGCATTCGAATGAGTTGGCGGTCATTCCGGTCAGTGGAAAGTCGTTTTCGCCCTCTGATAGTCTGTAGCTTTGTTGTCCCCAATGTCTGCTGCTTGACCTTGTTATTATGAACGGCCGTCTTTGAAATTTTAAGGATGGAAGCAACGTGATGCTCACTGTATCCCTCTGCCAGTAAAGCCAGAATTTAACCCTTTTCCTCACTCAAAACTTTTCTTTTCAACTATTTTGGCATGGTGAATAGTTATTTTTTTGATTCTAATTACTGTTGAGGTACTACGAGCACTGTTTTTGCCATCCAGCTGGTCCTATTGCAAGAGGATAGTGATGACCACAGCAGTGGTCTTTATACTTTTCCTTGTTAAATAAGATTCGGTTCAGGTGATCACCTAATCAGTACCTTACTAAGTAGAATGAGGTGTGCCTGTTTTGGAATTCAACAGACACTGGAATGGAATGGCTGCCATACATGTAGAGATGCTGATTAGAAATTTTTTTGGAGTGGTGTCTTATTTTTTTCCAGAGCTGTGTATATATATATATATATATATATATATATATATATATATATATATATATATATATATATATATAAATATATATATATATATATATATATATATAAATATATATATATATTACTAAAACTCTCATCTTGTATATATGAATGTATGTATGTATGTATGTTCCCGAAATGCAGCCAAAACGATACACGAGAGCACAAAAATTTTCAGCCCAACTTACTCACCATTCTCCTGCGGTGTGCAGTATCAAGTTTCGTTCAAATCTGGCAACGAAAAGAGATATTAAAAAATAAATTCCCGATTCAGTCAAGTCCTCTTCGTGATTATTTGATCAATGCAAACAACCTCAGTGGTATAGTTCACTGGAGCTATGTTTTTTAATTTTTAATTTTTTTTGAAATGATTTTTGTTCTCAACCGCTGCCACAACGGGAACCCAATGGGTTCAAGGGTCGTCCAGTACATATATATATATATATATATATATATATATATATATATATATATATGTATATATATATATATATATATGTATATATATATATATGTATATATATATATATATATATGTATATAAATATACTTCTATATATATACTTATCTTATATATATAAATATATATATACATATATATATATATGTATATATATATATATATATATATATATATATATACATATATATATATATATATATATATATATATATATATATATATATATATATATATATATATATATATATATATATATATATATATATATATATATATATATATATATATATATATATACATACATGTATATATATATATATATATATATATATATATATATATATATATATATATATATATATATATATATATATATATATATATATATATATATATATATATATATATATATATATATATATATATATATATATAATATTCTTATATTATAGAAAACATATTGTTGCCAATATACCTTCATTTCCTCTTGACATTGCCTTATTCGCTGCCAGATTGGCAATTCAAGTGCGGAGTTCAGAAGGTCGCTCTAATGCCCCTCCAAGACGCCATCACACGGCGGCAGACTTGAGCTTCTTGCAGTTGTCTTCCTCCATCTGAACTGGCATATGTTTCTTGCTGGAGACCATCCTCCAAGGCCACTGCAGCTTGATTCAATCACCAGTCTGTGGTATGGGCACGCAACAGTGTATTTTCAGCAACATAGAAATATTATCAATACATCAGGTGGGTTACAATTGATTCAAGCTGTGCATGTGGGATGCTTTGCATTTGCCATCCTTCTGGCTATCCTGTGTGCAACTACACACATTCGACATCACAAGGCATCTATCACAATGCATAACATATACATTTGCTCTTGGCAACAACCAAATTGCCATTTCAATTGGTTGTTGGGCTAACCGCATAGTACTCTGTAGGGAATGCTGGTGAAATATCCTCGTGAAACGAAATTATATTGCTCTTTATGTTCAAACTTTGATTCTCATCAAACTGCAATAAAGATGTGCAACCACCACGTGGCCACTAGGTGGTGCATTGTGGTGCAAACACATGTACAATGAATTGCAGACCAAGCGGTGTTGGACGTGGGTGTCTGCTACGTAGAGACTCTGCTCTAATGAAGTTTGAGTTATTAGGACAGAAAATACCAAATAGAAACAATTCAATCGATTTTTATATTTCTCAATTTACACAACTAAGACTTCCGACTTTTGGGGGGGAGGGGTGGGCGCCCAGGGAACTTTTTTGGCCCAAGACTTTCATGAATCGGCTGGCTCGGCCTGACGTTCGATTGACGGTGCCAGTACTTAGTAATTTGTCCAGGGTGCCAGCGATAACTGATCTACTCTTTGTGAAAGATGCCGTGGGATCTTCAACATCCACGAACATCCAATGCTGGCAGAATGGTACTCTGACTATTGTCCTTCCAACGGGCAGCACAGTTTTGTGATGGGCGTAGATTTGAACCCAAGCTCGACAGCTCAAAGGAGAGTGTGCCA
>NC_140961.1:104213283-104232631 GCF_056783735.1 Eptatretus burgeri | reverse complement strand
GTCACCTTTTGGCAAGATACGGGTCACCCTGCAGGTGATATTGGTTTATTTATTTCTTCTTCACTGTCCAACGTCCATGACTCACATCAATCACACATTGCAACTGGGAATATCAGAGTATTCACCAATCACCTCTTGGTTTGTCTTTTCATATCCTTATTTTTCCAGATCTTCATCAATCCTGACACATTGCTGTTCTCCCCAGTACTAACCACCCATTACTTTCTCCACCCACTTCAATCTTACAGTCCAGGAAGATTCAACTTTCCACGATTTCAACATGATTGTCTCCCAATCTGAACACATCGATCTTCTCAATTGACAAGATTTTTTTTTTTTTAGGTTACAATAAAGACCAGAATTTAACTTTCCTTCTTCACTATCTGCAGTAGTTTCATCAAGTCCTCTTTACTTCCTGCCAACAGAGTGGTGTCATCAGTTTACCTGAGATTGTTGATTCATCTTCCTCGAATCTTGACTCCAGACTCTGTCATCCAAGTTTGATTTCCTCATGATGTACAAACGATACAGATTGACCAAGCAAGGGGAGGGATGCACCCATGTCTGACCACTTTTCACATTGCAAACCATTCAGTCTCTCCATAATCTGTTCTTACTGTAGATTTTTATTTAGTGTACAGGCGTCTTATCAGACACATGTCTGATGTTGGCTAAATGGTTATAATGGTGGGTGGCTTAAGATCTTATGGTCTTGAGTTTGAGCCCCTGTTGTCCGTTAAATACCACCAGGTGGGTTGACTCAGGCTGTCATCTTTCCGAGGTTAGAAAAATGAGTGCCAGCTTACTGGTAATAGGAGAGACTCCATCAAAGGCTCCCAGCAATGATGCAACCAGCAGTCACAGGCTGCATATGAAATAATAATAATTAATCAGACACAGAAGGAGCATGGACATCCGTATTTCTTTAACCCATTTCTCTTCACATAATCCACATCAATTCATGATAAACACAAACTAAGGCTTTGATATATATATATATATATATATATATATATATATATATATATATATATATATATATATATATATATATATATATATATATATATATATATATATATATATACAGCTCTGGAAAAATTGTCATTTAGTCATTTAGATATATTGTCATAAAAAAAAAGTCATAAAAATATTGTCATTTAGAGCATTTATTTGCAGAAAATGACAACTGGTCAAAATAACAACAAAGATTCAGTGTTTTCAGACCTCAAATAATACAAACAAAACAAGTTCATATTCATTTTTAAACAACACAATACTAATGTTTTAACTTAGGAAGAGTTCAGAAATCACTATTTTGTGGAATAACCCTGATTTTCAATCACAGCTTTCATGCGTCTTGGCATGCTCTCCACCAGTCTTTCACATTGCTGGTGGGTGACTTTATGCCACTCCTGGCACAAAAATTCAAGCAGCTCGGCTTTGTTTGATGGTTTGTGACCATGCATCTTCCTCTTGATCACATTCCAGAGGTTTTCAATGGGGTTCAGGTCTGGAGATTGGGCTGGCCTGACAGGGTCTTGATCTGATGGTCCTCCATCCACACCTTGATTGACCTTGCTGTGCAGCATGGAGCATTGTCCTGCTGGAAAAACTAATCCTCAGAGTTGGGGAACATTGTCAGAGCAGAAGGAAGCAAGTGTTCTTCCAGGACAACCTTGTACGTGGCTTGATTCATGAGTCCTTCACAAAGACAAATCTGCCCGATTCCAGCCTTGCTGAAGCACCCCCAGATCAACACCGATCCTCCACCAAATTTCACAGTGGGTGCGAGACACTGTGGCTTGTAGGCCTCTCCAGGTCTCCGTCTAACTATTAGATGACCAGGTGTTGGGCAAAGCTGGAAATTGGACTCATCAGAGAAGATGACCTTACTCCAGTCCTCAATCCTTGTGGTCTTTTGCAAACCTCAGCCTGGCTCTTCTTTGCTTCTCATTGATGAAGGACTTTTTTCTAGCTTTGCACGACTTCAGCCCTGCCCCTAGGAGCCTGTTTCGAACCGTCCTCGCCGTGCACTTCACCCCAGCTGCCGTTTGCCATTCTTTTTGTCGGTCACTTGATGTCATCCTACGGTTGTTGAATGACATTCGAATGAGTTGGCGGTCATTCCGGTCAGTGGAAAGTCGTTTTCGCCCTCTGATAGTCTGTAGCTTTGTTGTCCCCAATGTCTGCTGCTTGACCTTGTTATTATGAACGGCCGTCTTTGAAATTTTAAGGATGGTAGCAACGTGATGCTCACTGTATCCCTCTGCCAGTAAAGCCAGAATTTAACCCTTCTTTTCCTCACTCAAAACTTTTCTTTTCAACTATTTTGGCATGGTGAATAGTTATTTTTTTGATTCTAATTACTGTTGAGGTACTACGAGCACTGTTTTTGCCATCCAGCTGGTCCTATTGCAAGAGGATAGTGATGACCACAGCAGTGGTCTTTATACTTTTCCTTGTTAAATAAGATTCGGTTCAGGTGATCACCTAATCAGTACCTTACTAAGTAGAATGAGGTGTGCCTGTTTTGGAATTCAACAGACACTGGAATGGAATGGCTGCCATACATGTAGAGATGCTGATTAGAAATTTTTTTGGAGTGGTGTCTTATTTTTTTCCAGAGCTGTGTATATATATATATATATATATATATATATATATATATATATATATATATATATATATATATATATATATATATATATATATATATATATAAATATATATATATATTACTAAAACTCTCATCTTGTATATATGAATGTATGTATGTATGTATGTTCCCGAAATGCAGCCAAAACGATACACGAGAGCACAAAAATTTTCAGCCCAACTTACTCACCATTCTCCTGCGGTGTGCAGTATCAAGTTTCGTTCAAATCTGGCAACGAAAAGAGATATTAAAAAATAAATTCCCGATTCAGTCAAGTCCTCTTCGTGATTATTTGATCAATGCAAACAACCTCAGTGGTATAGTTCACTGGAGCTATGTTTTTAATTTTTAATTTTTTGAAATGATTTTTGTTCTCAACCGCTGCCACAACGGGAACCCAATGGGTTCAAGGGTCGTCCAGTACATATATATATATATATATATATATATATATATATATATATATATATATATATATATATATATATATGTATATATATATATATATGTATATAAATATACTTCTATATATATACTTATCTTATATATATATATATATATATATATATATATATATGTATATATATATATATATATATATATATATATATATATATATATATATATATATATATATACATATATATATATATATATATATATATATATATATATATATATATATATATATACTTATATATATATATATATATATATATATATATATATATATATATATATATATATATATATATATATATATATATATATATATATATATATATATATATATATATATATATATATATATATATATATATATATATATATATATATATATATATATATATATATATATATATATATATATATATATATATAATATTCTTATATTATAGAAAACATATTGTTGCCAATATACCTTCATTTCCTCTTGACATTGCCTTATTCGCTGCCAGATTGGCAATTCAAGTGCGGAGTTCAGAAGGTCGCTCTAATGCCCCTCCAAGACGCCATCACACGGCGGCAGACTTGAGCTTCTTGCAGTTCTTCCTCCATCTGAACTGGCATATGTTTCTTGCTGGAGACCATCCTCCAAGGCCACTGCAGCTTGATTCAATCACCAGTCTGTGGTATGGGCACGCAACAGTGTATTTTCAGCAACATAGAAATATTATCAATACATCAGGTGGGTTACAATTGATTCAAGCTGTGCATGTGGGATGCTTTGCATTTGCCATCCTTCTGGCTATCCTGTGTGCAACTACACACATTCGACATCACAAGGCATCTATCACAATGCATAACATATACATTTGCTCTTGGCAACAACCAAATTGCCATTTTAATTGGTTGTTGGGCTAACCGCATAGTACTCTGTAGGGAATGCTGGTGAAATATCCTCGTGAAACGAAATTATATTGCTCTTTATGTTCAAACTTTGATTCTCATCAAACTGCAATAAAGATGTGCAACCACCACGTGGCCACTAGGTGGTGCATTGTGGTGCAAACACATGTACAATGAATTGCAGACCAAGCGGTGTTGGACGTGGGTGTCTGCTACGTAGAGACTCTGCTCTAATGAAGTTTGAGTTATTAGGACAGAAAATACCAAATAGAAACAATTCAATCGATTTTTATATTTCTCAATTTACACAACTAAGACTTCCGACTTTTGGGGGGGGAGGGGTGGGCGCCCAGGGAACTTTTTTGGCCCAAGACTTTCATGAATCGGCTGGCTCGGCCTGACGTTCGATTGACGGTGCCAGTACTTAGTAATTTGTCCAGGGTGCCAGCGATAACTGATCTACTCTTTGTGAAAGATGCCGTGGGATCTTCAACATCCACGAACATCCAATGCTGGCAGAATGGTACTCTGACTATTGTCCTTCCAACGGGCAGCACAGTTTTGTGATGGGCGTAGATTTGAACCCAAGCTCGACAGCTCAAAGGAGAGTGTGCCAACCTCAAATCTATCCTGCCCCCTCCACCCAAGCATTAATTATATCTGTTTAAAGATTCCTTGAATTTGCCACTTATGCATTTACTGGAAGTAAATACTACACTGAAATTATTTGAGTTTAAGTTGAAGTCGTTATAAGTTGGCCTGCTGTAATAGCTGAGGGAGCAAACAAGTTCCTTAAATTAGAAATGAAACATCCTTAGCTCATCCTTCAGTCATGTGTGCTTGAATACAGGCAAACACTTAGACTTATTTGCAAAGCTCAAACTAAAGGGCAATTTTAAATCTCTTCCACTTCAAAGGGATCATAAATCAAGGCTCTTCTGAATAACCCTTTGCTTCATGACATTTCAGCATGACATCGCCGCTCTATACAAACGGAAGATGTTGATGGGAATGATGGGTAGAATCTGGAGGCCAAACCAGGATCTAACCATGTCTAAAGGATAAGGGCAAGCTATCTCCTCAGGCACCTCCATTGAACCATCAACCTGGTGACCATAAAACGTGAGAAACGCCCCTGAAAACACAGGTCTTCTTCATGGCTTTATTTTCCCAAAGATCCGTAACCCTCGGTTCTATGGGACAACGAGCCTTGAGACATCTCCAAGCAGACTAGGCCTTTTGTCTCTATGCTTGGTGTCACGCGTTTGCCTGAAGGCCACTAGAAACAAAGGCATCTCTGTGTGTCATTGGGGCCTTCGAACGTCTCGGAGCAGAATCCCGGCATTTCACAGGTTTCGCCTTTGCATGTTTAGCACACCATTTCCAAAGCAGAGTTTGTTTCCTTAGAAATGCTTCCACTCGTACTGAGCACAATGGGTCTTTTGGCCGTGAACTTATACTGGTGTCTGAAGCACAGCTTGAGGGTGGTTTTGCAACTTCAAATTCATGACGTATATATTTTATGGCAAATATAATTGTTTCTTACCATCATGGAACTTTTTCCGAGTTGAAATCCTGATGATCCGACCTTATTTTCTGATCCAATTCCCACTCCTTACAAGGCTTCATGGGCCCCCTCATATCGGATGTAAACCAGAAAAGATTATGTTGTATCGACATGGCCAACTGACCGGACTTGGTGGCATAATGGTTAGAGTGTCCAGGCCCAGTCTGGGAAGGCAGTGGTTTGAACATTGGCTGAGTCATCGCAAAGAGTTTAAAAAATGGTATTGTGCAGCTTCCTTGATTGATGCTCAGAATTTAAAAAGAATAGAGCACAGAAAAACAACCACAAGTTACCAACTATTGTGCAGTCTTGATGAACCTAAAGACTTCCTGTGTTGAGGTTCTTTGCAAGGGAACTCAAATTATTATTATAGGACCAAGCTTTACTGGCTGGTACCTCATTGTTTCTATTCAGATTATATTATTCTTCTGCTATTTTGCACTTTTATTCACTTCTAAATTCGTTTTCTCTGCAACTGCTTGCCTGAGTGAGGCGAAACTTTCAACATCGGAGCGAGAACCCAAAGATATGCTTTTATTGATAACTCTCATGTCATAGGTCATGTGGTATGGTAACCATATCGGATCAAAGGAAAAACTTTGGAAATCATCTCTGAAACCGCTCAACACAAATAATTGAAACTTGACATATATCATCAACTAGTAGTAATGCCCGGCGTTGCTCAGGCTAGCAATAAAGCCTGGCGTTGCCCGGGCTTTCTTGCAAATTTCCTGAATAGCTGTTAGCGGTTAGGGGTTAGTGGTTAGGGTTGCAGTTAGGGTTAGGGTTAGTGGTTAGGGTTAGCGTTAGGGTTAGCCGTTAGGGTTAGGGTTAGCAGTTAGGGTTAGCTGTTAGGGTTAGGGTGAGCTGTTAGGGTTAGGGTTAGTGTTAGGGTAGCTAACCCTAACCCTAACACTAACCCAAACCCTAACCATAACAGCTTGGCGTAGTGGAGGTAAACAGCGCCCGGGGCAAAGTGGAAACTTGCGTCCCCCGTAGGCCTTAAACTTGAGTGGATTTGAATGGAAAATCCCATAAGGGATATCGATTTATCGATTTTTTCGAATATCGGAAGTGTAAAGGAAAAAATTTATAGCCAATGACCTAAGTTGGACCAAAAGCCAAAAGCGAATTTGAATGGAATCCGTTGGAGTTTGTGAAAATGAATCAAAACGAATTTTGAGGGGCCTCTTCAGGAAGACAATAATATCATTAGTATATGTGCCAAATCTTGTTTCATTCCATGCAGTAACAAAAATCTGATGGTGGAACAAAGAAAGGGGAATGCCGAAATATTAATATAGATTCCCCCATGGGGAATAACGTTTGATAATAATGACATCATATGTGAACTGGTGGGGTAGCCATAAATGGACGAATCAAAATCTTTATATGAAAAATTTGAAAATTAATTTGTGTGACTGGCTACCCAATTCGAGTTGAGTGTTAAATTTATGATGTCATTGGTGACATGGTCTGGTAGATGTATTGGATTAAAAAATATATACCTTCAGAATCATCTCCAGAACTGCTTATAATAGATCGATGTAAAACTTCACAGATATGATCGACTCCCCATGGAGAAAATATTTTGATAAATAAAATGTCATTGGTCATGTACTCTGGCAGCCATGTTTCATTGCAGCTAAAACCCTTTAAAATCCTCTTCTCTCAAACTGCTCAACCAATCAATGTGAAACTTTAAGTGTGTCATCGACTACCAACGGGGATAAAAGTTTGATAACTAAAATGTCATCACTCATGTGGTCGAGCAGCTATATTGGATTGAACGAAAACCTTTAAAATATTTCCTTCTCTTTAAACGCTTAATCGATCGATGCGAAACCTCAAATATATGATCGACTATTCAAGGGGGAAAAGTTTGATAACTATAAAGTCATAGGTCAATTGGTCTGGCAGCCATATTAGATCGAAGGAGAACATTTTAAAATTGTCTTCCCTGAAACCACTTAACCGATTGATGCGAAACTTCAAATATATGATCCACGAGAGTTCAAACACACAATACCCACAAACAGTGTTCAAGTGTATACAGGAGAGCCTTGCTCTTCACGGGGTTTACATTCTTGAACATTCCCATAAACCAGAAAAATGTGCAAACTTTGGGGGTAATGGGGAAAAAAAGGATTAGGGACTTCAACTTTAAAATTTGTCCAAACTGTACACTTGTACAATGTGCTTTATTTATGTCCTATTTATTTTCATGAATAAACAGGTTATTGAGAATCTAAAATAAAATATTATTTGTCTTCATAAGAACATAAAATAAAGTACATTTTCTTGAGTTATTAAGATCATGAAATTTACATAGAAGAATAATGTTGATAAACTTCATCCGATAATGCGATGGTGATGTTGATGATGGGGACGATAAAGATGAGTTGATGGAGATGATGATGGTGATGATGATGTTGGAGGTTTTGAGGGGGTTATTGTGTTGATGGCCCATGATAACTTGGTGAATAAATGTGGAAAATAGTTTGCCAACCCGCGATTATTTGAGCGCATTTACCGCAATCCCAAAACATTGCCTCAATAAATTCATCACGATAAAGTGAATCCACGAAGGGGGAACCCATGAATGGGAAAGGCCCTCCTGTACTTCAGTTTCAATAAGATAATGGTTTTAAAGAGTGTTAAAAAAACATCTGGAATTTTTGCACTACTGAAGCAGTCTTACAAACAAACCACCCGTATACACTGTATAGTAATGAGAGTGGGGCAACTTAGCATAATAATTGTGCATTTTGTGAGGAAAGCACCAAATTTGGCACACTAGTAGCCTATCATATTATGAACAGATTTGGATATTGGGCCATCTCAAAATTTTTGATGGCAGTGGAAAATGGCTGCCACCACCATCAGCAGCTGAATTTGAGATGGCCCAATATCCAAATCTGTTCATAATATAATAGGCTACTAGTGTGCCAAATTTGGTGCTTTCCTCACAAAATGCACAATTGTTATGCTATATTTAGCTAAGTTGCCCCACTATAAGACGACATTGAGTCGCAGTTTAGGAGATTGAGGCTTTATTGATAACCATTAAACGCAGTGTCAATCAGGATGGCACATCACCATGATGGCGACCCCCTTCTTGAACCCTATACACATGCCACATACTCCAATGCTACATATCGATATATTGCATCGTTTTGGAAGTATTATGAAGGATATTTGTGTTCTACAGTCATCAAATATATAATTCAATTGAAACAAAGGTTAAAAGAAGTTTAAAGGCATACAAATAAATTAATTCCAGATTTTTACTGCCTTTTTCTCCAGTGTCTATTACATCTCCGTGTATAACACGTTATATTAGTTCTATTTCTATGTGCCTGTTGTATGTGTCCTTTATAACGTCCTTGAAAACAGTAAATTTCCTGTTTGGAATGCTTTTCTCTTTTGTTTGACTGCCCAGCAGGCAGACAGAGTAAAAATATGACATTCAAAATAAAACATTCAATTTAAATAAACTGTTACTTGATCATAAACTGATCAGATGGATGGATGGCCATGAACCAATTGCTTAACCCTGCCTTTCGCTTCATGTCCATGGGGAAACTACACATGGGGGGAAAAGTTTGATAAGGATGATGTCATCGGTCACGTGGTCTGCATGTGTACGTCACATCGGTCACAGACTATATATATATATATATATATATATATATATATATATATATATATATATATATATATATATATATATATATATATATATATACATACACACACATACATACATACATACATACATACTGTATATATCTGTTGAGAAACATTTCCTTAGGTTAAGTTTCTGTTTATTGTAATATTGAGTTCCTCGTTTTGAGAACATTTTGAATGCCCTTGTATGTTCATGAAAAATGCCATTTTCTGTTGTTTCACAAGATGAGTAAGTGGAACGTTGTCGAGAAAAAGAAAAAGATACTTCGTAGTTTGTGTTCGTTCACGAAACCTGTTCAGGGCAGGAACCGCGGAAATCGACTGTCCACCCGTGGGTTTCATTTTGACCACTTTGGCGTCTGCAAGATTGTGGTTTATTTATGTACAGCTGGAAGATCCACCCGGAGAAGCCACAACCGATGGAAGCGGAAGAGAGGGACACTCTTCAAATGTTGCACACCCGTGTCAAATACCGGCTGGAGTAAAAACCAGACAGATTAACGGCTCTGTTACATCAGACACGAAGTAATGGAAGCTAGTTTTGAGCCATTTATTTACAAAGCAGTATAAACCGCTCCTGCCATCTGGCAATGAAATTCCCCCCAAAGATGATGGTGTGCATCATGTGGACCTTTCGCAAAGCCATCACCACTTTCTCGAAACGGAGATTCCCAAGCACGCTGCACCCACCATCGGAGAGAGTGAGATGCAATATACAAGGATGTTAAAAGATGAAAATATAGTCTTGGGAGAAATGTCTTAAATAGCAACATAAGTCTCAAATAAACCAGTTTATGTTCGCAGTGTGTGCACGTGGATGGTTATGCACGTGGGTGAACAACGAAAAACACGAGAAAAATCCCAAATAGGAATAACAGGTTGACACAAGTGGGTTGTGCGGTAAGTCAGCTGGGGTCTGGGGGAGTTATACAGACGTGTTGGCCCGTCAGTGCGTCTCCTCCATCTTCACGCCGACCTCCACCGCACGCAAGGCATCCCTACCCCCTCCACCATGACCACCACCACCACCACCCAGCCCTCTTTCTTCATCCACAGCCTCTAGCTTCTGCACTTTCCATCTCACTTCCACTCCGGGTTCCACTTAATAGGCATATACAACTCACGTGCTCATCTGGTTTATTTATCGGGTTTATTGGGTGTCCGGACGGAGTAAGTTAGAAATGGTGTTGAAAGCAAGTTCCAATTGACACGTCTTACATTCGGATTATTATTGAACCTTTGCTCGTGTTGCGACAACAATGTGTGCATACAATACTTGGTACTGTAATTATTGGGCTTGCAGGATGGCTAAGAGGTATGCACACTCACTTTCAAGCTGTCTCGCCTGGGTTCGAATCCTGACCCAGCTATAAACTGTCATTCTGGTGTTTCACAGGCAGAGTGATTCATCAATGTGTGTGCCATCCCTCAGATGGACGCTAAACTGCACGTCACATCTGCTGACATTTGTTGGTGGATGCTTGAGATTTCATGGTGTCCTTTGCGAAGAGGAGGTGAGCTATCGCTGACACCATGAACAAATTCCATAACCTTACTCTAACCAGCAGACCTGCTACCTTGTAGCCTTGTGCGGCGTACAAATGAGACAATGTTTTCGGGAGCAACATGAATACTCCCTTTTGGATAATAAGGGGACATGAGCTAATTATAAATCATAAACGAATTATTTTTGCGAAGTTCTAATATGCTAATATGAATTATAATATTAATGTCAACAAGTAACGACTCATCGAAGTAGCTCATGTAGAGAGCAGACAAGGAGTGAATTATCAGTGTGGTGTGGCACAGGTGTATTCCCTCCGCCATTTTCCTAATCCACCACTTCCAACTCCATGGTCCTTCATTTTCCTACCTGCTCCGTAATTCATTTCATTCCATCGTTAGAATGCCTCCAGTTGTGGCTCATTTGTAAGTTGACGATATTTTCTGTGCAATCACAGCATGTACTTCCTTTTTGAGGCTGCCATGTTATACCAACCAGTGTGCTTTCCTGATGTCGAGAATAAATCTGATGATCCATAACTGGAGTTAATGAGAAATTATACAAAACCACATGATCATTGCATAGCACCCGTTTCTGTGGTTCCACCTTGTAATCCATGCCGTCGTTTTGACAACAAACACCAATGAGCAGTGTCACCCAAAAAGAGATCAAGGCTCGATGATTTATTTTATTTATTCAGATATAGCCTATTGGCTGCTTGGCTGCATCGTTTTCTGGGGGTGCAGGTGTGATGCTGATGCAGTGCCCCAATTATCAGTAAGCCGGTACTCATTTTGCCGACCTCTGAACAATGACAAGTAGAGTCAACCAACCTGGTGTTAATTAAACGATTAAAACAGAGGCTTCATCTCAAGAACTCAAGACTCTAGGATATTAAGCCAGCCACCAGGCTTAAGGCTAGATCATGATTCGACACATTAGAGTCCTGATAAGGTGTCCTCCCTCATGTCTGGAACGACCGAGCTATAAAATACCTCTTTTTCTGTATATGTTGGCACATTAGGCCATGCGTCTAAATCAAAAAATTCAAAAAGAAACCTTGTGCTGTACACTGTCCAAGAATAACCACACTTGGAAAATATAGACCAACATTGAAATTGTCCTGTCATTCATTAGGCGCCAGAATCATTTTGTTCAATAAAGCCGCTTAAACAAGACGAAGACTCTGTTATAAGTAAAACATGTATTTTGAAAGCTCCGAAAGCCCGTGGCTTTCCACAGCAAGCTGTTCTCTGTCCTGGAAATACATTTTGAAAAGTTAAATATTTACAGATCCAAAGTCGTTGTGCTCCATGCTGCCGTTTGCGTGATGTCGTGGATGGTGGCTAGTTACACCCACCGTTACATTCCTTTAGGTTTCTTTGGAAATGTTCAGCCATCAGCGATAAAACAGCTGCCATTACACTCCAAAGGCAGGCATGAGGAGTGTTGTTTGTGTATATCACCTCTTCTACAACATCTTGAAGGGCTTCCATTATGAGCACCTTTTGAGGGGGAGGGGGGGGTCACGGAGGATGACGTTTTTACAAATAAATAAATAAATGAGTTCTCTTACAAGGAACCTCAACGTAGGATGAGGCCATTGGGACCATCGAGTGTATGCTTTTGGGCCGAGTCTTTGAGGAACCAGTCGGTCAGACCTGACGATGGGCTGGAGGTGGCAGGAATTTGTAATTTGTTCAGGGTGCCCGTGATGGCTTGCCTACTCTTTAAAAAAAGACACCAGGAAATCTTCTGAACATCCACCAACTAATGCTAATAGACTGGACAGCCAGCTTAACACCCGTCGGAGTGACGCTGCAATGACCTGCAAGCAAAGTACCAATCTGATGCTGTATTGTCGAGCCGAGATTCTCACCCACATTAGACAGCTCAAAGGTAGGTGTGTGTGTCACCTCTGCACCAACCAACCAACATGAATCTTTCTTTAATGGAGCAAATGTGGATCTCACCAAAACTCCAAAATTGACGTACGGCGGAAATAGTGCCACCTTTTGTGGGAGCCAGTATTACAAATGAACATCTTTTATCTTGTGATATGGAATGTGATTGTTCTCCTCCCCCTCTTCCTCATTTGACACTAATAAGGGGTGAGATCCAATGACACCAAGCTTCTACACTGGTATCAAGATATGAATTATTTCTTTACTTATTTGTGTTTAACATTTGTGTTGAACCATGTAAAATGTATTTTGCTCGCTTGGGTGACTTAAGCTTGCAAAAGTGTGAATCCATCCATTGGGACCTTACTCTGTGCAGAGCGTTGGTGCTGCCTTAGCAGTCTCCTTGGCTATTGGGTACAACCCTGGACAGGTTGCCACTCCGACACAGGATACCAGCAAGCTGGCACTCATTTTGCCAACCTCAGAAGGATGACAGGCAGAGTCAACCACACCAGGTATTAATTCAACAGCCGAGTGGGTTTTGAAATCAGGACCATAGGACCCGAAGCCCACCACCAAAACCATTAAGCTAACACCAGGCATAAAATGTTCAGGCAGTTACAAAAATGCCAAAAACCCACATATTTGTCTCTCTCTTTTGCATATTCTGATACGGTATATTTTGAAAAATAAAATTTGACAAAAATGATAAAGTGTATTTCCAAGAATGTGCCACAGTACCTTGCACACCCAAGGTGGGCTGAGAAGTGCATGCCAGTATGTATAATGGGTAAGAAAAGCTCTTTGTAATTATATGTACTTATTTATTGAAAAATAAAGAATTTAAAAAGTTGTCGATACTTGGACGTGTCAGTACCTCTTTCGTACGACTTTTTAAACACCCCATGTACATTATTTGTTCAGAACTCTGGTCTCCAAAGAAATGAAATGCAAGAGAAGGTTTCATAATCTAGACTTCTGGAGTCTCTGCTTTGCACTCAACTTCATCAGCTTCATTTGCCATGTAGAACCTGTCAATACAAACTCGACTGATCACTCAATCAAAACAAAATCGAATGAAAGACCTAGTTTTCATTATTTCATGAAGTACAGAACTCCCACAGACAAACTACGTGTCAGCTCATTTCACATCGCAAGGCTCGGCTGACTTTTCACCATGGACTGTTTTGATGGAAATTTTTGTTTGTCTGACATTTTCCAGATAGACTGACTTCGCTTTTTCCATTCATGCTCCAGAAATATAAACCCGAATACCATAAGAAAGATGAAATGCGTACGATCCTATAAATTATTTCGTTGAGTGAAATGACTTACAAGGGTTTCCTCTCGATCATCGGCTCTAAAGGGTTGCACAAGAAGTCTTGAGTTTCCTGTATGTTAGATAGAGGTCATGCTACTGATCAGACAGGGGAATTGTACATTGTGCCAAATAATCCTTTAACAATGTAAATACATTAATCTGCCTTTTGGCTCGTCACCAAATTAACCTGCCCAACCATTAATCGTGCAAAGGAATGTTGAAAATGAAAATACGTTCTAAATTATGCTGAGATCGGTTTCTTATTGCTTGAAGTGAACTTTGTGATGCATAAAATGTCGGTCTACAAGGCATTGGGCCAGGTCTTTGACCTTGCAGGGCTCCCAGGTTGATTCTGATGATGCCCCCAAAAGAGCCAAAGTGTTAAGACCAGTTGGCTTGGGTTTCAGGTGTGGTCATTGTGGTTCTGCTGATGCCTTGTGGAAATATGTCTTCAGCTCTGAAACCTTCCTTTCCTCGTACAGCTCTGAAACTACTCTGTCTTCTAAATTCAGGCGAAGTCAGCTTAAACTCCAAACTATCAAGAATATATACATGTTTATATATATATATATATATATATATATATATATATATATATATATATATATATATATATATATATATATATATATATATATATATATACACAACTCCAGCGAACTATAACACTGAGGTTGTTTGCATTGATCAAATAATCCTGAAGAGTACTTGACTGAATTGGGAATTGATTTTTTAATCATTTTTTCATTGCCAATTTGAACGAAACTCGAAACTGCACACAGGAGGGGAATGGTGAGTAAGGTGGGCCAAAATGTTTTGCACTATCCTGTACTGTTTTGGCTGTATTTCGGGAACATACATACATACATACAAGATGAGAGTTTTAGTAATATATAAAAGGTATATATATATATATATATATATATATATATATATATATATATATATATATATATATATATACATACATACATATATATATATATATATATATATATATATATATATATATATATATATATATATGTCAAACACCGAAGATTAATGGTCGAAGCCTGGCATGTTAAAGAACAGAGAGGTGGTCTTACAAACGAAACCGTTGAGCTCCCTATACGGAAGAACTTATTGGTTAAAGCATCTGTTATATGAGGGGATGGTGCAAGAGCAAGGATACAGGTAGGTTTAACAATAGTCTTGGTGCAAGAAATCACAACGCCACTGCAACACACTGCTCCACACACTGCTAACACACCATAACGCAACAACACACGCTCACAACTTTCACATGCACAACACATGCAGAAAGTGCATCAACCCGCACCCCCATTTCAATCCACATGCAGAACCAAAGGACTGTCATTTAATAACCCAGAGTTACTGGGGCATGCACAGTTAGCTGTGCATGCACATGATTACAATACCAGATTTAAAAATAAAAAACATTCAATGACCAGGAATCAGTGGGAATCCAATGATGAGTGACATTGCCACATTCTGATAATCAAAAGATGTGTGCATGCTTATGCATGATTTACACCAATCAGAATTGAAACATTAATTTTGAAAATCAATTTGCAATATCTGTGATATTACATTTTATAACGAATTGAAGTCGAAGATTTAAGTTTAAGAAAAAATCTATTTTTTCAAAAAAATTCAAAATAGACACCCTTAGCAACAAACACATGGGAGAGGAAGGAGCAGCCTGGAAGTTTGGTCCGATTTCACAAAAGTTTGAGGGAGTAGTTCAGTGACAACACAGGTTCAGT
The DNA here is from genome assembly GCF_056783735.1 of Eptatretus burgeri. NCBI lineage: Eukaryota > Metazoa > Chordata > Myxini > Myxiniformes > Myxinidae > Eptatretus > Eptatretus burgeri. The sequence continues at coordinate 104,216,867 of NC_140961.1, read as the reverse complement.
CAGTGAATTTTTCTTGTGTTCCCAGGAGGAGCTCTTGTGGAGGGACTTGCACGTCCTGCTTTCACGCCCAAACAGAAACAGACCCAGGGCTTGACAGGTGGGACAATAGTCACGTCCACATCATGGTTATTCCACTCCAAGTAGCTACTGCACAAACATATGCACATCACTCTGCAACTCAAATTATTATTATTAGGTGACCAACCCTTTCTGGCTGGTACCACATTGTTTCTAATAACAAACAACTCTGAAGACGACAATGGTTCACGAGCGGTATTTGACGATGAAGATTGCTTCAGAAGTCAAGGATGAGACAATGTGATAATATTTGACCAAGTTATAAAAATGATCAACATGATGTGGTACGAGTGACAGGTTATTAGCTGCAAAATGTCGAAAACCCGGTTTCGTTCAACAACTTTCAAAATTTGAACTTTGCATAACCTTTAAAGGTCACAAAACAATGTTGTGGACATTAAAATAAGGAAACAGGATACCTGCTATAGCTTATTGGAGTTAGTTCGTCGAAGAAGATGGAAAACCCGGTTCGATTCCCACAACTTTGATAATTCGACCATTGTGAAGTTTAAAGGTCAAAGGTCAAGGATTATGACCTTTGGTGCAAAACTTCCTCTGGAACATTCCAGGAACAACATAACGCCATAAAGGCAATATGGCATTTCACACTCCTCGGATTATCCATACTTTGATGAAATCAGCGTAAAAGCAAGGTTGAAGGGGGTGCCACGGGCAAGGTGTTCGAGATAGAGCAAAATGGTTTCAAGACTTTATGTGGGGAATGACCTCAAGATTATGCATACAAAATATTGTCATCCAAGCTCTCAGTTTGGGCGGTCGTATGATTTTTATGTCAAAATTTGAAATTTTCGAAGTTCGGGACCTTGACCTTGGGACAAAAATGAAAAATCGAGCTCCGTGGGGCTATGCAGGTGCCATTGGGCTAACCAAATACCGAAACCCCAGCCAGATTCGACAAACCCCTCGGAGAAGATAATTTTTTAGGTCAAAATTCGCAATTTTCTAAGTTCGTGACCTTGTGACCTTGACCTTGAACGAAAATGAAAAATCGAGCTCCGTGGGGCTCTGCAGGTGCCATTGGGCAAACTAAATACTGAAATCCCTGTCAGATTCGACAAACCCCCGAGGAGAAGATGCAAATTGAAATTGGCTACCCCCTAAAAACACGTTTTTTTGGGCATGGTTCCACCCATAATGGGCGCACCATGCACATTCTCAGGAAAACACAATGAGATCATAATATAAACCTCCCACAAAAATTTTATCAGGATCGCATCAAAACCCACGGAGCTCTGCTCGGGACAGACAGACAGACAAGACAGACAGACAGACAACAATAACGAATATAGTGATCACTTTTTTTTCGTGAAAATATTTTTTTGTGAACCAATATGTACATTAGAAATAAGAAGGTATATATATATATATATATATATATATATATATATATATATATATATATATATATATATATATATATATATATATATATATATATATATATATATCTATCTGTGTAGTGTGCCACGTGTTGAGTTGTCACTGAACTACTCCCTCAAACTTTTCTGACATCGGACTAAATTTCCAGGTTGCTCCTACCTCTCTCATGTGTATGGCCTAAGGGTGTTTAAAAATAACTTATTTAAAAAAAAAATTTTCTTAATGTTTTTGAAAAAAAAAATTTTTTTGAACTTAAATCTTCAACTTCAATTGCTTATAAAAATGTAATATCAGGAATATTACAGATCAATTGGCAAAATAAATGTTTGATTTCTGCTTGGTGTAAATCATGACAACACAGCAACTCACGTACTTATCCTCAGTTAAAACAATCCTGTCTCCATCGTGACGAGTGCTGAGGTGTTTTGAATTGCACAGCGGGAGTTCTTTTGAATTACCTGGTGGTGAGGTGTTAATAATATGGTGGTGAGGTGTTTTTAGTTACATGGCGGTGACATGGTGGTGAGCTTTTAATAATGTGTTGGTGAGATATTTTGAATTACGTGGTGGTGAGGTGTTTTCAATAACATGGCAGTGTTTGTCTCTATGTCGCAATGTGTGGTGAGGCGAGCTGAGCAAGCTGAGCCATTCAAGTATGTATATATATATATATATGTATATATATATATATATATATATATATATATATATATATATATATATATATATATATATATATATATATATATATATATATATGTATTTGAGGTCCGTCGAAAAAGTAACGGGACTGAGCCTGCTGTGTGCTCCACTTAACAACTTGAATGAACGGGTTGCGTCACAGTCTTTTGCAACATTCCAGCAATATATATGATTGGTGATGGTTGACTGTGCTTAATGTGTGATTTTTTACAGGTCGTGCTTTACATGTTGACGAGTGTGAGTCGTCTCGCTATGAGTCGTGTGCAGAGAGCCAATCTGAAGTTTCTTGTCAAGCTTGGCAAAACAGCTTCCGAATCCTTCACAATGCTGCAGCAAGTCGACAGGGAAGAAACGATATCACGTACACGTGCATTTGAATGGCATAAGAGGTTCAAAGAGGGACGGGAGGAGGTTGAAGATGATCCACGGTCTGGAAAACCTTCAACGAGCAAAACGGTGCACAATATCGAGCTGTGAAGCAGATGGTGCGCACAGATCGTCGACTCACGGTGCGGATGATTGCTGAGAAACTTTCCATCAACAAGGACACTGTCTGGAGCATCATCACTGAAAATCTCGAAATGCGCAAGGTTTGCGCAAAGATAGTCCCCAAGCTGTTGTCCGAGGACCAGAAACAGCAAAAAGTCATTGTCTATCAAGCCATTATCGAGCGCCTCGAGGATGATCCAGACCTGCTCGGGAGAGTCATTACCGGAGATGAAGCATGGATATTCGAATACGATCCCGAGACCAAATGGCAGAGTCGTCAGTGGAAAAGTCTGGCATCACCAAGACCAATGAAAGCAAGGATGTCGAAGTCGAAGGTCAAGGTGATCTTTATCACGTTTTTTGATATCAAGGGCATCGTCCACTTAGAGTTTCTACCACACGGTCAAACAGTGAATCAATACGTGTACAAGGAGATCCTCCGGCACCTCATGAGATCAGTCAGAGACAAGAGGAGGGATCTGTGGGAGAACAACGCCTGGGTGCTCCACCATGACAACGCTCCTGCTCACAGTGCCCTGAGCATCCGACAGTTTCTGGCGGAGAGGAACGTGCCAACTCTGGAGCAACCCCCGTATTCATCAGACTTGGCCTCTTTTTTCCTATTCCCCAAGCTCAAGGGGGTGATCAAGGGGACCCAATTTCCTGATGTGGAGGCATTCAAAAGGGCTGTGATGACGGAGCTCCGGAGGATTCCAGAAAAAGCCTTCTGGGGGTGCATCGAAGTGTGGAAGAAGAGGATGGACAAGTGTGTGAGACTGAAGGGAAACTATTTTGAAGGGGACAAGCTGTGATTTCAATATATTTTTTGGAATAAAGTTTCTGTGAAGTCAGTCCCGTTGCTTTTTAGACAGACCTCGTGTATATATATATATATATATATATATATATATATA
>NC_140961.1:104188283-104205783 GCF_056783735.1 Eptatretus burgeri | reverse complement strand
ATAATGGTCTTTTACCAAATAGGGCTATTTACTTTATACCAACCCAACCTTGTCACAACATAACTGATTGGCTCAAACGCATGAAGACGGAAAGAAATTCCACAAATCAACTTTTAACAAGGCACACCTGTTCATGGAAAAACATTCCAGGTGACTACCTCATGAAGCTGGTTGAGAGAATGCCAAGAGTGTGCAAAGCTGTCGTCAAGGCAAAGGGTGGCTACTTTGAAGAATCTAAAATATAAAATAAATTTTTGATTTGTTCAACACTTTTTTGGTTACGACATAATTCCATATGTGCTATATCATAGTATTGATGTCTTCACTATTATCCTACCATGTAGTAAATAGTATAAATAAAGAAAAACCCTTGAATGAGTCGGTGTGTCCAGACTTTTGACTGGTACTGTGTATATACTCGTATATATGCCAAATAACATTGACATATATATATATATATATATATATATATATATATATATATATATATATATATATATATATATATATATATATATTATAAACGTCTTCTTTCGGCTGCTCCCGTTCGGGGTCGCCACAGCGGATCAATTGTCTCCATTTCGCTCTATCCTCCACATCTTCCATTGCCACTCCAACCACCCGCATGTCCGCCCTCACCGCATCCATGAACCTCTTATTTGGCCTTCCTCTTCTCCTCCTGCCTGGCGGCTCCATCTTCATCATCCTTCTTCCGATATACTCCGCTTCTCTCCTGTGCACATGTCCAAACCATCTCAATGTCGCCTCTCTCACTTTGTCTCCAAACCTTCCTACCTGTGCGGTCCCTCGAAAATACTCATTCCTTATCCTGTCCATTCTCGTCACTTCCAACGAGAATCGCAGCATCTTTAACTCTGCCACCTCCAGCTCCGGTTCCTGTCTTTTTGCTAGCGCCACCGCCTCCAAACCATACAACATAGCTGGTCTCACTACCGTCTTATATACTTTCCCCTTCACTCTTAAAGCTACTGTTCTGTCACAAATCACTCCTGCAACTCTTCTCCACCCACTCCTTATATATCTCTATTATAATACCAAGCTTGCACACTAAAAACTCAGCTCGCCGTCACACGATCCCTATGACATTGCTGTGACACTTAGCGGACATGCCGACAATGTTTGGGAAGTCTTGGCGTTCCATAGTCCCACTTGCATTTTGCACAATGCATATTTTTGTCATTCCCCGTGCACGGCCTGTCATCTGCTACCAGCTATGTTGTACTGCTATCCCATGCATGTGCACGGGTATCGCTAGTATATATATATATATATATATATATATATATATATATATATATATATATATATATATATATATATATATATATATATATATACTGTTGTGGTTGACGAAATTCACAAACCACCATTCAGGTCCCTTAGGTGAGATATCTCTGTAAGTATATGTGTAGTTAGGCCCAAACCCGTTGTCTAGAGGGAATAAATGTCATTCATGCGGGCTGCGACTCTTCAGGATAGCCGTTTTTCTTTTACTATCGTTATTTTGGACCAGCCGCCATTATTACCACCACCAACCACGTCTCAACAGCCATCACAACAACAACCACCAACCACATCGCCGCTTCACAATAACAACCACCAACCACAACGCCGCTTCACAACAACAACCACCAACCACAACGCCGCTTCACCACAACCGCCACGACCTTTACCATCACAACTCGCCACCATCGCATCACCGTCATCTCGCGGCACTCGTGGGCACCGATGCTGGACTCGTGCGGGGCGCGCACCGAGCAGCGTGTTCAAAAACATCACGGACTTTCCGCAGAAAAACGGATCAAAAACGACTCACGCCCACTTTTGTTCCGTCCAATCGGTGAGCGAGGGGCGATTTTGCCCCGCCTCCAGGGCGTTGGAGGGCGGTCGCTATATGCAAATTCATGGATCAAAAAGCATTCACGCCCACTTTTCCTCGGGCCAATGGGGAGCCAGCAAGAGAGGTGAAGGGTCGGAGGCAGAGGGTCAAGGGTGAAAAGAGCGAAGCCACGGGGCTTGTAAAAACGGCTGCGTTCGTCAGTCGAGTTCAGTTGGAGTTGTGCGGAAGAGTGTGCGGAGTTCAAGAGAGTCGTCGGTGGAGCTGGAAAGAAGTGGTACTAGTCAGAGTGAAGAGGACGGAGCTGTGGAGAGGTGACGGCGGCGAAGGCGGATGAGGGGGTGCTCGCGTCGGTGCCGGGAGCTGCACACCAGAGAGGCCAGCAACGCGACCGAGGTGGAGGAGACGCTCGCCGCGGGACCCGAGACAGGGTGAAATCCTCCTTCCCCCGAGCATCAGCAACCCCCTCCTGTTTCCCCACGCGCTGAGATAGTGCGACAAAGGGGGCCCCTTTTCCCACCCCCTACCAGACACTGTCCGCGAGGCCCGCGGAGTTGAGGCACCACCGCCGCTCTGCGTCACATCATCAGACGGGTAGGCCCGACACGGTCTCGGCCCCAGGCCCGCCTACCCCCCTCATCCTGGAGGGTGGTTCTCTTTTCTTTTGCTTTGGGAATATGTGTTGTCGGCGCCGTCTGTGAAGTAAAATTGTATAAGTGTTGCCGTGTGCCCGGTAGTCGGATAGATCTGCATTGTTGCATTTGCTTTTTGTGTAATATTGCATTGTCTTCTTCTTTTACATGTGCTTTTGGTGGAATTGTATATGTGTGCTTTCCGTTCATCGCGAAATAAATGTGCTTATTGTTGAACTGTTTTCCCGCTTCGCTTCGTCTTTTCTTTCATTGAATCTCCATCTTGCTTCACGTAAAGGGTTGGTCGTGGGCAAAAACGCCCGATAATTAATCGAACCGTCGAGGCCGACGAATAACACCGCTCGGTTATCCCGATAGTACGGAACGGGTCGCTTAAAGTGGCCCGTGTCCGAAGTCGACCTGCGGCGAGGTGCGATCGCCCGGTCTACCCTCCGTGTGGGTACTTAGGTAGGTCGAATTTGGCGAGCAACCCTATCCCACGCGGGGGCCGATTGGCACGATCGCGGTGAGACCGAAAGGTCCACCCGTGACTGGTTCCCGGCGTTAGTCCGAGAGGGTCACGACTGGATTGTCCGTCCGGTGGGCGACGTGCCGCGATTCGAGTTACGTGGCCGTCCGCACGCCGGCGGGCGCGAATCCGCAACAATACATATATATATATATATATATATATATATATATATATATATATATATATATATATATATATATATATATATATATATATGTAATATAAATATAATATATATGTAATATAAATATAATATTATATATATATATATATATATATATATATATATATATATATATATATATATATATATATATATATATATATATATATATACATTATACATGTATGCCCCGGTTAGAATTGGTGTACCATATCCGTGTGTCATAAGAGGCGACCAGGGTTGCGTCAGGAAGGGCATCCGGCATAAAACCTGTGCCAAATCATAATGCGGATCATAACGGATGATCCGCTGTGTTGACCCCTAACGTGAGCAGCCGAAAGAAGAAGAGGAAGATATATATGCATATACATATATATTGTTACGGATTTCAGAATCCGGTCTGATGAATGCATCCACACGTCCAGGTCCTCAGACAGTTATTTCATTCAACGCATGTTCAGATTAGCCCCATCCCCATGTCTAATGGGATCTTAAATGTGATGCATTGAGAATGGTAAAGGAAAGATCCCCTCTCTTATGGGAAGCTTTTTTCTTTACGACAGACAAGTTTACACATATTTCTTTCACGAGCTCTGAAGCCCGCCCCCATTTTTCCTCAGCAACAATCTTTCGTGAGCTCTGACGCCCGCCTTTTTTGAGAGCGCACAGGTCGTCATGGTAACCGTGCAACAGTGGGGCGGGGTGAGCTTGGGGCGCACTGCACCGGCGGAGATATAAAAATGAGTGAGAGGGACGTTCTGAAGAGAAAAGCGTGAGGAGAAAAAGCGAAAGGAGAGAGTAAAAAGTGAAGGGCAAGAGAGGCGAAAGAAAGCAGGGCGAAAGAAAGCCAGGGAGGGAGAAGAGAAAGAGAAGTAAGCTTGTGACGCGAGCAAGAAGCGGGTGTCTGACCAGCACCAACAACTAAACAATTTGTCCTTCGCAGTGCTTAGGCAAGCGAGTGTGTGGTGCGCGTGTGGGTGTCCGACCAGTGCCAACAAGACAATTCGTCCTGCCCAGTGCTTGGCCAAGCGAGCGTGTGGTGCGCGTGTGGGTGTGAGCAGCACCACCAACAAGTGAGGAACGGGTCGGTCACCAACAACACCAGGGTCTAAACCCACGAGAGATGATCTCGGTGCCCTCCAGACGTCGACTGGCGTTCAAGGCTGTTCACGAGAAGGTGCACGGCAAAGATGGGTGCTGGCGACGGATGTAACACGCATGCACGCATTTCAGGACGTTTTCACTTCACGGACAACTTTCTGGTGAGCGAGACGATTCTTTCCCTCCCCCTGAATGATCTGCTGGGTACCCTTGTCTGTGCTTAGCTGTAATTAGAAGACCCCCCGATAAGTATCTGTCTTTGTCTCTTTCCTGGTATTTTGGTTGATTTTGTTTTGAAAGTCATTCTTTATTTACCTCAGTAAATAAAAGTTCTTTTTATTTATTTATTTTATTATTAATAAATTATTTGTCGATTTCCAACCTGTCCGTGTTTGTCCTTTCCTTCCATTGGTCTAGCATTGTCCGAACCGAGATAGACTGGGAGGTAATTACCACAGATTTGACCAAAAATAGTCGGCACACACCAGCAGTTAAAACACTCGGCCGCCCTGATTAAAATCTAATCGAGATAACATTGGTGCTTTGCCGAGGACGCGCTCCCTGCTCAGGTAACCATGTCACCTCGAGTTAAACGGAATAATTAGACGGTGGACACTGGAACTCGTGGTTGACAGGGTGGCATTCGTGGTTTTAAAACAACCCACCGTACCACAACGTTAATTGTGAGCGGTGGCCCCAGGTCCGGCTCTACCGAGGACAACCGGGGATTAATCCCCATGAGTGACAAGCTGGTGTCTCGGTACCCCATGGCCACAACAACTGGTGTCGGGAGTGAGAGATTTTTCGAACCCCTTGATCAATAAATTGGTGTCAGGTCTTCGACCTGTAGTGCGCTTCATGCACCTCGAAATTCAGAGTGGTGAGACAAAATTTTAGTTAAATTTATTGGGACGGACAATGGCGGACCAACACAGGCAGGTCCTGATGGGCCATGTAGATGATGTAAATATGGATACGGAATGGACCCAGGACCCGCATAAAGTCACAATGGAGGGTGAAGAGGAAGCAACGGGAGAGATGGAAAATACCCCCCACCCTCGGTCTCTGGAAAATGCGGCAGCGATAGTGCAGAACGCTGGGTTAAGGCCCTGTCACACCTTGACGATTTAGCCAGCATATGCCTGACGTATGCAAAATTTGGCTAAAACGCTGGCACACGTCGAATACGTTATGGGTAAGTTTGTATACGTTAAGAGCACGCTGGCATACTTCGTAGTATGCTGGCATACGTCATAGTATGCTGGCATACGTAATTGTACGCTGGCATACGTCGTAGTACGCTGGCATACGTCATAGTACACTGAGGTGTTAGACAAATTTTCCATGCTTGAAATTTTCTGACGTATGCCAGCGTATGACTCACACGTTCACACGCTGGCCATAAGTTGTAGGCACGTTACGCGATCATTGACACACGTTACTTGTAAGTTACTCAAAAGTCGAAAACACGTTGAGGTAATGTTTAGCGTACCAGAAACTTATTTCTAACCGATGAGTAATGTGTTGGAGGCACGTTACGCGATCGTTGACACACGTCGACACACGTTACTTGTATGTTACTCATAAGTCGAAAAACGTCAATGTTCCAGACTCCCTGGTTATATTTTTGTTTTTTCTTCGGTATGACGGTGATGTTGACACTTCGATTTCTAGTGCGGTTATAATATAATATAATTAATAGGCTGCCGCTCAAGAATATAAATCATAACCGCACTAGAAATCGAAGTTTCAACATCACCGTCATACCGAAATTTTTTTTAAAAAACCATGGAGTCTGGAACACTGACGCTAACCATTACATTGACGTGTGTCCACTTATGAGTAACGTACGAGTAACGTATGTCGACGTGTGTCAACGATCGCGTAGCGTGCCTACAACTTATGCCAGCGTATGCGGAATGTGTGTCATATGTCGAGAAATTTTCAACATGCTGAAAATTTATCGACGTACTCGGCATATGACAATGTATGCCAGCGTACTACGACGTATGCCAGCGTGCTATTAACGTATACAAAACTTACCCATAACGTCTTCGACGTGTGCCAGCTTGGTTCGGCAAATTTTTCATACGTCGGCATAAGCTGGCTAAAATGTCAAGGTGTGACAGTGGCTTCACACTTCGATGTCTAGTGCGGTTATGATTTGAATCGTCGAGCCGCAGCCTATGAATAGCCAAGGCCATGTGATCGTCGGCGATACGCTGCTGCGCTATGCATAAGTTAGACTATCGTTGGGCATAGGTTGTGAACGCTGACAACACGCTCAGCATTCCTTGGCATAAGTTATCTATATGTGATTAAAACGTTCTGTGTCCGTTACTAATACGTTATGCATACGTCCAACATGTTATTATATGCCCAAAACTTTACAAAAAACATCAATAGTTCAGCGTACGCCAGCGTTTTACATACATTTTGAGACCTTGCCATACGCTGGCTAAAACGTCAAGGTGTGACAGGGCCTTTATCGCCACCAGTGCAGCTCGAGAATGACATGATGATGTTCATGAGGAAATTAATGGCACAAATGAAAATGTTGAGTGAAGAAAGCAACAGAAAAAATGGACAGGATAATAGAAAAAACCAGGACAAACACAAATATGACAATCCAAAAAAAACAGAATGGACGCGAGGTGCAGAAAAATGGATGAAGACATCAGCGAAATGGATGTGATGGGCAATGAAATAAAAAGGGAGATGAATGAAGCGATGGGCAGAGAAATGGCGGCTATGCGAGAGAAGGTAAGGGAGTGTCGAATCGGTTTCCGGGAAGAGATGAGGGAGAGCGAGGCCAGACTGATGGGAGAGATTGGGAACATGACGAAGGAGGTAGAAGGACTGACGAGAGGACAAAATGAGTTGAGGGAACAAATGGAGAAAAACACAGGGGCGATAAAGGAGTTAAGGGCCGCCGAGAAGGAGACAACAAGAGAGATGACGGCAATTAAAAACGAATGTAAAATGGCACACGAGAAACTGACGAAGAGAGTAGAGGAGGTGACAAACAACGGTAACAAAGGAACGGGAAATGGAAACACAAATAGAAACAACGAAGGTGACGTTAGAGGGGGAAATACAAGAGGAGCATCTGGAATTAACGATGGTTAAAGAGGAGGTGCATGAGGTAAAAACCGAGATTATTGAAATTAAAGCAAAACACGTAGAAACAGGTCGTTGTGTAAAGGAAGAAATTATTGAATGCATGGACGTGATATATTTGCAGTGTGACAGAGTGCTTGAAGAAAGGGAGGAGGTGAGTATGACGAAGATGAGTCATGGCGAGACCAGGCACGGACATGAAGCGATTGGGTGTGTGTCGCGCTTGGGGGGGGGGAATGAAGGACCCGGGGTTTCTTGGAGTGTCCAATGTGCAGAGTGTGAATGTAACTGAGTGTGCCGAGAGCGAGTGAATCGGAATGTACGAGAATGGAGTGCATGAGTGAATGTAAGAGGACAGGCCATGCACAGACCCGGACGGGAGTAGTGGTGAGTGTCGCGGACCAGAGGGTCGAGCCTCTTGAGCGGGACAGAGTTGTATTGGAAACCACGCCGGCTCCACGGGACCCTGCGTACGAGGTAAGGTAGTGTGCGCGGTCCGTACTTTGCCAATCGCCCAAGCACGGACGGTGGCGCAATGCGTTAATGGTTTCAGAGGGGCCGTTCCGTGTAAACGTTCCGTGACAGATGAATCACTGGAGCACGGACGGCGAAACAGAACGGATTTGGCTGCAAATTGTTTTCCATGGGGACCAGGTGTGCAATATGCACGGTACCCACGGCATGAGCAATGGGTGTGGCGAGCACAGCTTGGTTCCCCGTGGGAGAACCCCAATTCTCAGTGGCAATAATTCAAACACAAATTGGCTTGCAATAGACATACGACTGAGCACCTCCGCTAATGCGGGGGGGGGACGTGGGGGGGCTCATGTGGGTAAGAGACGGTGACAGTAACCCCCATGTGTGGAGCGCAGTGGTGAAACAGCCCTACACATCCCGGGGCAAAGGATCACTAGCCGAGGGGGATAGCATTGTTAGGCCAACATGGGGGTGCCAGCAATGGTAGCCTCCATGTGGGTACCGAAGCAGCGACCATGAGGGAGGGCTCGGATAAATTTAGGGACCAAGAGCGACAATAGGGACTGTTTAGGTGGAGACATGAACGTGTAGTGGGGACGTAGCTTAGCGAAAGAGTTTAATGGGAACATGCGTCGTATAAGGGAAGACAATGGTGCACGAGTTTGTGATGGGAAATTAGTTAGGTTATGCTGTGTCGGTGAGTGGAAATGTGTTTGTGTGTGGTTGATGACATTTGAGTGTGAGGGCAGGGCAATGGCAAGTAGGAATGTGAGTAACGGAATGCATGGTGTGAAGGATTGGATGGGGGGAGTGGATCCCACCCAAGGAAACCCGGGGGTTAGTTTAAAGTTAGGTAGAGGGATTAGGTAAATTTACACATGGATGTCGTTATGCGGTTGGTGCTGATTGTGGAAGGTGTTTAAAAAAAAAAATTGTGTGTAGGGTGTAAGAGATAATGGACCAGCTGGGGGTGTGGCTGGTGAGTGTAGTATTCGGATGAAGCAGGCACCCCGGGCGCTGGGGGCTCGTCGGCCAGGTGAGGCCATAAGTAGGTCCAGGGGGCCATTGGTGTATTCATGGACGCAGGTACCCGAGGAGAGGGGCCTGGCGTGCCAGTGTAGTGTTCAATGGGACCGGGTGCCCGAGCGGCGGGATCCGGGGCACCAAAATGCCAAGTGGGCATCGTGAGGGGGAGTGCCAGTGAGGGCATCCCCCATATTAGGGTGAGGAGCAGGCAAGCTCAGAGGCAGAGCCAGCGTCCTGGGGGTGCTAATGGTGAGTATGCAGGTGGGCAGACCTGCTAGTGGAGCCACACTACCCAGCCACGAAATTGTGCGATGGCACAGAAAGAAAATTTCGTTGGCAAGGCCCAAAACTGTAAGAGCACCACCACGTAGATGATGGGAATTTGGGTTTTTAGAACCCCATAGTTTAACAAAGGCCTTTTGGCAGGGTATAACCCTGGAGAAAGTTGAAAAGTGCAATAATATTAGCATAGTTAGGATTGATGAAGATCCCTTCGCACCATCCACTGTCAGGATGATCACCGGCTGCTGGACTTGCCCTTCTGTCAGACTCGAGAACAAGACTTGTCATGATGTAAATGTAAGTTTCATATAGTTCGGCTCTTCCTTACCCAAGGAACATATATATATATATATATATATATATATATATATATATATATATATATATATATATATATATATATATATATATATATATATATATATATATATATACACAAACATACATATATATATATATATATATATATATATATATATATATATATATATATATATGTATATATATATATATATAGTTGCGGTATTCGTGCCCGCCGGCGTGCGACGGCCACGTAACTCGAATCGCGGCACGTCGCCCACCGGACGGACAATCCAGTCGTGACCCTCTCGGACTAACGCCGGGAACCAGTCACGGGTGGACCTTTCGGTCTCACCGCGATCGAGCCAATCAGCCCCCGCGTGGGATAGGGTTGCTCGCCAAATTCGACCTACCTAAGTACCCACACGGAGGGTAGACCGGGCGATCGCACCTCGCCGCAGGTCGACTTCGGACACGGGCCACTTAAGCGACCCATTCCGTACTATCGGGATAACCGAGCGGTGTTATCGTCGGCCTCGACGGTTCGATTAATTATCGGGCGTATTCAGCCCACTACCAACCCTTTACGTGAAGCAAGATGAGGATTCAATGAAAGAAATGACGAAGCGAAGCGGGAAACAGTTCAACACAAAGCACATTTATTCGCGACGAACGGAAAGCACACATATTCAATTCCACCAAAAGCACATAGAAAAGGAAAAGACAAAAAGCAACACAATGCAATTTTACACAAAAAGCAAATGCGACAATGCAGATCTAATACCGATTACGCGAGCACACGGCAACACTTATACAATTTTACTTCACAGACGGCGCCGACAACACACATTCCCAAAAACAAAAGAAAAAGAACACCCTCAAAGATGAGGCGGGCCTGAGGCCGAGACCGGGTCGGGCCTACCCGTCTGCTGATGAGACGCGGAGCGGCGATGGTGCCTCAACTCCGCGGGCCTCGCAGGCAGTGTCTGGTAGGGGGTGGGAAAGGGGCCCCCTTGGTCGCACTATCTCAGCGCGGGGGGAAACAGGAGGGGGTTGCTGATGCTCGGGGTATAGAGGATTCCTACTCTGCCTCGAGTCCCGCGACGAGCGTCTCCACCTCGGCCAGGTCGCGCCGTCGGCCTCCCTGGTGTGCAGCTCCCTGCACGACGCGAGCACCCCCTCGTCTGCCCTCGCCGCCTCTCCACAGCTCCGTCCCCTCCGCTCCGACTCCAACGCACACGACGACGACCAACTCCTTCTTGCTTCTTCTTCCCAACTCCACCGCCCGCGAAGTCTTAACTCTCTTAACTCCACTCGACTGACGAACGCGGTCGCTTATATAAGCCCCGTGGCTTCGCTCTCTCATCTTTGACCCCCTGCCTTCGACCTTTCACCTCGCTCCCCATTGGCCCGAGAAAAAGTGGGCGTGAATGCTTTTTGATCCATAAATTTGCATATAGCGACCGCCCTCCAACGTCCTGGAGGCGGGGCCAAATCGCCCCTCGCTCACCGATTGGACGGAACAAAAGTGGGCGTGTGTCGTTTTTGATCCGTTTTTGAAGTGGAAAATCCGTGGTTTTGTACACGCTGTTCGGCGCGCGCCCTGCACGAGTCCAACACCGGTACCCACAAGCGGCGCAAGAACGGTGGCGATGCGACGGTTGCGAGGTGTGACGTGAAGCGGCGCCGCGGTGGGTGGTTGATGTTGTGGTTGGTGGTGGTAACAATGGCGATTGGTCCAAAATAAAGATAGTAAAAGAAAAACGGCTATCCTGAAGAGTCGCAGCACGCATAAATGACATGTATTCCCACTAGACAACGGGTTTGGGCCTAACTACACATATACTTACCGAGATATCTCACCTAAGGGACCTGAATGGTGGTTTGCGAATTTGGTAACCACAACAATATATATATATATATATATATATATATATATATATATATATATATATATATATATATATATATATATATATATATATATATATATATATATATATATATATATATATGTATATACATATATATATCAATATATATATATATATATATATATATATATATATATATATATATATATACATACATATATATATATATATATATATATATATATATATACATACACATACATATATATACATACATACATATATAGTAGTCAGTTTGTCAGGTCAGGTTCGATCTGTGACCTGCTACAGGTACCATGTAAACCTGTACTAACCTGTTCCATGGTCGGGTTGGCGGCGACTAAACCGTCTCCCCCACCAGGTTTTCTGGTGAGGAGGGTGTTTGGATATGGACACCCAGCAGGATTAAAAACAAAACCTGTCAAAGGGCGGAGGAGCTCCTTGTGAGCCAACGGCCATCCATATCTAGTGCCCAACTGTGTCTGCGGACATCCTCCTGCAGTTGGGTCACTTCTTATTAGGAGGTTGGTGGCAGGATTTGCACTCCGGCCACCGTAAAACCCTTCATTCCGCAAAACGCAAAAACGCAAAAAAATCTGAAAACCCACTCCGTGGGAGTACCTCCTGTGCAGCTTCCCTTCGCAGGGCAGCTCACCGGATGACGGGATTGGCGCAAAGCCTTCGGGACCCCCAATCTTTGATAGGAGGGAAACCACGGGGTAACATCCCTGGGTCAGATTGCGGGAGAGTGTGTCGGAGTGGTGCTGAGGTGTCGTCCACCAGACGGCGGTCTCCTTGGGTTAACCTGAGGCGGTCCCTTCGGGTGGGTGCCTGGAATGTCCTATCCCTAAGAGAGGATGATCACCTGTCTCTGTTATCATCTGAGCTCAAGCGTTTGGACATCGGGATTGCAGCTCTCTCTGAGGTTCGGAGACCGGATTGCGGCGAGATAATGGTGGGTGGTTACACCTACTATTGGTCTGGTCGCTCTGATGGTTAGCATACCCAAGGAGTTGCTGTAGCTGTGTCCAATAAGCTGACCCCAATGATAATTGAGGTAACACCGGTCAACGAGCGTATTCTGAGATTAAGGATTCGTCACTCCTTAGGTGTCATTTCCCTGGTCTCTGTTTATGCTCCGACTGAGGCGAGTGATCTCACCGTGAAGGATGCATTCTACGCCACACTCGAGTCTGTGGTTGATCAGTGCCCCAGACGAGATACACTTCTAGTCTTGGGGGATTTCAATGCATCGACTGGAACTGATAGGGACGGTTATGAGGTGTGTGTTGGTCCCCATGGGTCAGGAACTATGAACCAGCATAGCACTAAGTTCCTTGACTTTGCTAGAAGTCATGGACTTAGGGTGGCTGGTTCATGGTTTCAGCGCCAACAAGCTCATCGCTGGACTTGGTAATCCAACGCTGGCGGTGTGGCAAAGGAGATTGACCATGTCCTCATTGACGGTCGTTGGAGGATGATCCAGAACTGCAGGGTTTACCGGAGTGCTCAGTTCCTCAATACTGACCACAGGCTTGTTGTAGCAACTCTAAAGCTGCACCTTAAATCCTGGAGAATGGTACCATCCCAGCCGAGGCTGGATGTTGCCAAGCTCAGGGATGAGAGAGTAGCTGAGGAGTTTGCGAACAGGCTGAGTGGACACTTGGGGGGTCTGGGTGCTTTGGGGGGTCCTGAAGAGTTGTGGAGCGCCTTCAAGACCACCGTCCTTGATGTTGCCGGTGGATGCCTTGGAGCTCACCGCAGGGCAAAGAAGAATTTTGTCTCTCAAGGGACACTGGATACCATTGACCAGAGTCGCAGGGCCAGGCTGAATGGCAGAGCTGAGCTGTTCAGGGAGCTGAGGCGTAAAACTGTACGTGCACTGAGGGTGGACAAGGAGGCCTATGTGCGAGGAATCTGTGAGGGGGTAGAGCATCACCGGTGGACAGGTGATTCTCGTCCCGCTTACAGGGGAATTCGCGCATTACGTTCATCCAAGCCCATCCCTCGGAGCACTACAGTTCGAGCAGAGAGTGGTAGGCTCTTGACAGAGGAGTCTGAAGTGAAGGCCCGCTGGGCCGGTTACTTTGAGCGGTTGTACCAGGCTGATCCCCCAACTGTCGAGTTGGACGTCAAGGGTGTTACAATCCCTGTTGCTGACCCTCGGATCAACTGTGGTCCACCTACGCTTGTGGAAACACGGGCTGCGGTGAACCAGTTGAAACGGGGCAAAGCTCCAGGGATCTGTGGCATCCATGCCGAACTTCTCAAGGCTGGTGGAAATGCTGCACTCGTGTCGTTGCATGCAGTTTTCTGCTCTGCCTGGAACACAGGCATCATCCCAACTGACTGGAAGAGGGGCCTTGTTGTTCCTCTCTGGAAAGGGAAGGGTGATCGCCAAGACTGCAACAACTACCGAGGGGTGACGCTGCTCTCAGTGCCGGGCAAGGTCTTTGCTCGGATAATTCTCGATAGGGTTCGCCACCATCTGCTTGAGCACCAGCGTCCAGAGCAGTCAGGCTTTACACCAAAGAGGTCAACGATTGACCGTATCCTTGCACTTCGTGTCCTCACCGAACGCAGACAAGAGTTTCGACAAGGGCTGCTTGCAGCCTATGTTGATCTCTGTAAAGCGTTCGATTCAGTGAATCGGGATGTCCTCTGGAGGATTCTTGGTCTTCGTGGGGTGCCACCAAAACTGATCGATCTGATGTCTGAACTCTACTCTGGTACTGAGAGTGCTGTGAAGTGTGGTGGTACCATCTCTGACTTATTTCCAGTTGTTACTGGAGTTCTTCAGGGATGTGTACTTGCCCCCACACTTTTCAGCACTTGTATGGATTGGATTCTAGGGAGGATGTCGGAGAGATCAAGTTGCAGTGCGTCATTTGGGAATGTCAAGATCTCGGACCTTGACTTTGCAGATGATGCAGTCATCTTTGCGGAGACTTTAGACATCCTCTTCGGGGCCCTCGAGGTGCTGAATGAGGAGTCAGAGCCGTTGGGATTACGGGTTTCTTGGGTCAAAACTAAGATCCAGGCTTCCGGTGACATCTTGGATGCTGCTGTCCTGTCTGTGTCTGTTTGTGGTAAGGATGTTGAGGTCGTGGAGAGATTCACTTACCTTGGCAGTGATATTCATGTCTCTGCTGGCTGCGAGTCAGAGGTCAATAGACGTCTGGGTCGGGCCTGGGGAGTCATGGATTCACTGGATCATGGGGTGTGGCGCTGCCGGTACCTGTGTGGGAGGACGAAAGTCTGAGTCTTCAGGTCCTTGGTACTTCCAGTCTTGCTCTATGGGTGCGAGACTTGGACTCTGACCAAGGATCTGAGACGGAGACTTAATTCCTTTGGTACCAGGTCTCTTCGGAGAATCCTTGGCTATCGCTGGTCGGATTTTGTGTCCAACGAGCGGTTGCTGAGAGAGACTCGGATGAGATTTGTTACCTGCATAGTCCGTGAGCGTCAGTTGCGGCTGTATGGACATGTGGCTCGTTTTCCTGACTCTGATCCTGCTCACCAGATTCTCTCAGCGAGGAGTCTCATGAGTGGAGGAGGCCAGTGGGTCGACCATGTGCCTCATGGTTGCAACAGGTTGACCATCATCTCAAGGAGATGGGGATGGGCCTGGCATCTGCCTGGGGGATGGCCAGACGGAGGCCCCTGGAGTACCGGCGGAAAGTGGACGCAGCGACGTGCTGTTCTGGCACATGCTCCCATACCTGACCTGATACATATATATATATATATATATATATATATATATATATATATATATATATATATATATATATATATATATATATATATATATATATATATATATGTCCTCATTGACGGTCGTTGGAGGATGATCCAGAACTGCAGGGTCTACCGGAGTGCTCAGTTCGGGCGTAGTAGCGTGCGCTTGTAATCCGGCAACTCGGAGGCTTGGGTTGGAGGATAGCTTGAGGACGGGAGCTCTGCGCTGGGCCGCGCTATGAGAGGGTGTAGGACAGCCCGGAATCATGGCGAAACCCAATCCTTATCCCTGTGTCGTAAGAGGCGACCAGGGTTGTGTCAGGAAGGGCATTCGGCGTAAAACCTGTGCCAAATCAGTATGCGGATCATAACAGATGATCTGCTGTGGCGACCCCTAACGGGAACAGCCGAAAGAAGAAGATACAGTATATGTATATATAATACTGCATACAATACATATATATATATATATATATATATATATATATATATATATATATATATATATATATTTGATACTGCATGCAATACTTATGCACAAACATAAATCTTCTTCTGCTTCTTCTTCTTCTTCTTCTTTCGGCTGCTCCCGTTCAGGGTCTCCACAGTGGATCATCCGTATGATCCGCATAGTGATTTGGCACATGTTTTACGCTGGATGACCTTCCTGACGCAACCCTGGTCGCCTCTTACAACACAGGGATATGGTACACCTATTTTAACCGGGGTATACACCAGCCCAGTACACTGGTAATCATTTTTCTGACCTCGGAAGGATGACAGGCTGAGTCAACCCCCTGGTATACACACATATGTATGTATGTATATATATATATATATATGTATATATATATATATGTATATGTATATATATATATATATATATATATATATATATATATATATACATATACATACATACATACATACATACATATATACATACATATATATACATACATACATACATACATATATATATATATATATATATATATATATATATATATATATATATATATATATATATATACATGCAATACTCATATTTATATATATTTATCGATAAATATATATGTATATAATACTGCATACAATATATGCATACAATACCCTATGCGGTGTTCAAAATGCTCTCACAACGATATGCATATCGAGTTGTCATTTCTTGGATTATTGTGAGAGCATTTTGAACACCGCATAGGGTATTGTGGGACAAGGCTCATTTTGTTTTGAAAGAACGCCATGCCCAGTGTGAAAATAGCTGGAAATATCCCATGGACCTCTTTGCTGAAGTTTGAACAGGAGGATAAAAATGAACAGACCATATCATTCACAATGCTGATAATCCTTGGAGCCTCTGAGCTAATGGAAGGCCACAAAACTGTCGATACTTTGGATCCAAAGCAAAGGAACAGCGATAAATCCATCAAAACTTTGAGCGGAGGCATTTTTCTGACACAATCTCCAAATGCCGAAGCTTGGAAAAACAGCTTTCGCAAATATTCTTGGCCTCGTCACAACTTGCAAGTATGGCAGCAGCAGATTTACAGACAAGTTTGCTGTTGAATTTGACTCATTGGACAGTTAAAATGAGATTATTTTAGAATTCTATTCTGAAAACACACACACACGCACACATGCGCGCGCACATATGCGCGCGCACATGCACACACACACACACACACACACACACACACACACACACACACACACACACACACACACACACACACACACACACACTAGCCACATTTAATCCCACTTTCTTGTGAGATTTGCCAAGGGGAAGGCTTGTCCCAAGATTTTCCTGTACCAGCTTGCCAGGACTTATGCTTGACTGGAGCTGGTTTGGGCAAGAATTTTAACTTGTTCATGGTCCTGGCGATACCACACCGACTCTTCATCAAGGGTACTGTGATCTTGTACTTCCACAAAAGTATTGCTTGCATATGGTCAACGTCTATCTGAGATATATCTGATATATTTCTTACCACTGACTGACTGACTCACTCACTCAGTGATACACTGACGCATATTGAAGATCGATACCTTGTTGGTGATGGAGAAAGCTGAAATTTTGCGTGCCGATGGACATCGAAGCCGGAACACCAGGAAAAATCACAGAATTGTTGGAAGACATCCATAAGTGAAAATATAAATAAATGAAAAAAAACATTAAAAAACGCAGGTGAGTGACCCGAGACAATGGGGAAGCATGGTAATTTTGTGTGATGGCGGATATAAAAGCTGATACACCAGGAAAAATCACGGAACCATCGGACAGCATTCGTAAATGAAAATATAAATAAATTAAAATAAATCGATTAAGAATCAAATGCAGGTGAGCGACCC
>NC_140961.1:104100783-104173283 GCF_056783735.1 Eptatretus burgeri | reverse complement strand
TAATTCTGGCTGCCACACCATGCATCTGATGAGGTTGAAATTTTAAACATAAATTCCCCATCAATACTAGATCATAATTTTGAAGCTTCACATCGATTGATGCAGTGCTTCAAGAGAGAATTTTTATATTTTCTTTCAATCCATATATGGGACGATTGCTTAACCCAGCTTTTTGCTTCGCAAGCGTGGGTTAATTACCATCAAGGATATTAATTTACATATAAAATTAATACTCTTCCTTTTACAAACCAAAGGGCAGGTCAAATTTTAACAACCCTCATACTGGGTGGAAATTCATATTTTATATTTGGCACAGTGACAAACTTAACACCTTTCATCTGCGTTAAAGTTTTTAATCTCCAATCCGAGGCAATATCTTAGCTGTATGCACACGTGGACAGGAACACAAACAAGTTACTTTGTGTCTATTGAAACATCAAAAACTATAGAATGACACTCAGGAGAGCAGATACTAATAGGTCTGATCTGCATCCGGATCTCAACCAAAATCTAATTGGCTTATTCTTGTCACCTAATCAACTCATCAACCAAGGTTTTGTCACAACTCGTCCACAACTTTTTGAGACATCGTGCCACATATCGTTTTTGGCCCTTTCTTTCAATGGTGGAGAATCACTAAAAAAATTATTGTGTCCAGATCCACATCTTCACCAAAATATAATCAATTCGTCCTTGTCACATACCCAACCTCTCTCCAAAGTTTCGTCTGAATCCGTCCTTTACCTTTTGAGATATCATGCTCAAAGCCAAGCAGACGGCGATCAAAACATAATCTCCGTCCACCTTCAGTGGCTGAGCTAATAAACAACAAATAAAGAGGGAGTTTTGGTAACTTTGCGGCAAGATGCTGAGAGTTTTAAAAATACTTCAAAATAAACCGAATTTTTTTTTATTTGGAAAAAGAATTTTTATAAATAATCGTTTTCCCCAAAATATAACCACTTGGGGTTTTTGTAATTCAATGTTTATTTAGAGTTCTTTATAAAATGATAAATGATATGCAAAGGTAGGACTTTCGTACTGACAGAAACATCAATGACAAATCCATCAGCAAGTGTCCCTGGGTTTAGAGAAGGCGGCTCCTCTCATCAGTCTGATTTCATTAACGTCAGAGATAATAGGATAATGTTGGTGTTCACAAAGGAAGGGGAGAAGGGCAGGATGGAAGGAGAAAGTTAAGGCTTGAGGCCTGCGCTCTAATCACCTGTGTGGATATGATTACCAGATTAGGGAATGGAGGCTCAGGTTGTTCTGGATGCCAGGCAGGTAAATGTGTGCAGACACACGGTATTGGATAGTGAGGGAACAAGAGGATGAAGAGCATAAATCGTGTGAGTGATGGACAGGAGTTGGTGTTGTAAATGGTTCAAATAACTTGGAATTTACGCAACTCTTAATCAAGACACCGTGGGATATCTAACGTCTAACAGCTAATGCTAACATATAGGACACCCGGCTTAATGTGCAAAGAGCGATGATGTACTTACTGATAAATCACATTGCTGACAAAGCACAAAATGGTTTATAACTGGGTCAGAAATGGACAACACAAAGACAAGTGTTCTGCTACCTTTGTGCTATTCTGCCAGATATGGTATCAGTTAGCATTCCATCATATGATGTTAAGTAGTTAGCATTCCATATCATTGTCAATGTAAATTTGAATTTCAATTCTAGTCTTGTTTTGTGTAGATGATCAGAATTTTTTTAGAAAAGATAACGACAACTTAAAAAAATTGCAATCTGCTAATTGTCCAAAAGATGTCTTACTTTTTAGTTTTAATGAAAACTGAACAAAGAATAATTTTAGTTTATTTTCAGAATCATACTTCAGAATCATTTACTATACCTCCATGATGCACCAATTTGTATTGTTCATCTTGCTAACAATGTGACGATTTCAAAAAGATTTATTGATCAAGAGCAAATACAACCCGTCACTTCGTTGACATGAATATTAAGTAGGGGGGGAGTAAGAGAGAAAGGACAGAGAGAGGAGGGAGAGAGAGAGAGAGAGAGAGAGAGAGAGAGAGAGAGAGAGAGAGAGAGAGAGAGAGAGAGAGAGAGAGAGAGGAGGGAGACTGAGGAGGGTGGGGGAGTGAGGAGGTGTGGGGAGAGAGGAGGTGTGGGGGAGAGAAGGCAGGTTGAATGGATGGGAAAGAGGAAGTGTGAGTGGAGGGGAGGGAAGGCAGCATGAGGGGAGGGCAAGGGAAGGTATTGTGAGGGGAGTGCAAAGAAAGCAGCGTGAGGGGAGGGCAAAGGGAGGCAGCGTGAGAGGAGGGTCCATCTGGATACATGCGGAGATAACCACCATCCAGACATGTATGGCGATAACCATTGTCTGGACATAACCACCATCCGGACATAACCACTGTTCAAGTACGTGCGAAGTTAACTACTGTCCACATACGTGCTGAGATAGACCACCATCCGAATATGTGCGGAGATAACCACTGCCTGGATATGTGCGGAGATGAACCACCATCTGGATACATGCATAGAAAACCACCATCCGGATATGTGCATAGATAACCACTATTCAGAAATGTGCGAAGATAATCACTGTCCCTGGATACATGTGTAGATATATAATGACTGTCTGGAGATGTGCATAGATAACCACCGTCTGGATACTTGCGGTGATAACCACTGCCCAGATCGTGTGGTGATAACCACTGCCCGGATACGTTCTGTGATAACCACCATCTGGATATGTGCAGAGATAACCACCGCCCAGATACGTGTGGAGATAACCACCATCCAGATACATGCGGAGATGATCACCATCTGGATGCGTGCGGAGATAACCATCATCCGGACAAGTGCAGGGATAACCACCATCTGGACACATGTGGACATAACCATTGTCTGGACACATGTGGACAGAACCACCGTTCAGATACGTGCGGATATAACCACCATCCAGATATGTTCGGAGAGAGGGGGGGAGAGAGAGAGAGAGAGAGAGAGAGAGAGAGAGAGAGAGAGGGAGAGAGAGAGAGAGAGAGAGAGAGAGAGAGAGAGAGAGAGAGAGAGAGAGAGAGAGAGAGAGGTTGGGAATAGAGAGAGGTGGGTGGGGAGGAGAGACAGAGAGGGGGTGAGAGGAAGAGTGGAGAGATATGGGAGGAGTTGGGGAGAGGGGAGAGGAAAGGAGGAGAGGGGGAGGATTCCAGCAGAGGTGATGTCCAGTTTAACGGCACACACTTTGATGAATCACCCTGCCTGTGAAACACTCGGGTGACAGGTTATAGCTGGGTTGGAATTTGAGTCCAGGCTACACAGCTTAGAGCGAGAGTACATATCTCTCTGCTATCCTGCAGAGATGTTAACGAAACATTTCTTACTCTTTTATTTGTATTTATCTATGCCAAAGTGATGGGTCGTATAATGAAATAATATCATACAAAAAGAAGAAATTGCACATTTTCAGTGAGGTAGCCACCACCTGCTGCACCGCAGAACAACACGTAGCCAACACACGCAAGTTCCCCCTGAACTTTGTTCAAGTCGATCGATACACAGTATTCATTGACAGCATGAATATTGCAGAGCACTCACCAGGTGGCTTAAGCACTCCAACAAAACAGTTGATAAGAAACGGCTTGCTTGGCATACGAGGAGCAATCAGCGGGCCATCGTATTAAACATACACCTCCCGGAGATGCCCAAAATGGCAAATATGTCCGAATTGAACAAATGAACACTTTTTGGGAGTCAGAACTGCTGATAAGTTTGATTCTGGATGTAAAATTTTGTAATTAATCTTAGTTTAAGAGATTCTCGAGGTTATTGCATGTGTGGAAATTAAATAAAGCCACCAATGAAGGCGTTTCTGGTCATTTATAAGCATTGCCATGTACCCAGCGATTCGTAATTATGATGAACAGGCATTCAATATTATGAGTGAGGAAAGTCAAAAAAAGACTATTGTTAAGAAATCGTTGCGGCCTGTTCCAAGTCAAAGCAAGGTTGAGCAGGGTAAAAAACATGGTGGCTTCAGCCCAGTTATGGAACCTAGGATACACTTTACGACCCCAGAGAGCAAGGTGGCCGAGGAACACCAAATAAAGCATATAATTAAATAAGGCCGTTAATTATCTTCAAAAGGGGTGTTTTAATTAACACAAACACCCAATTTTCACTCCTGCACTTCCTTGGAGTTTTCTTAGTATGCATGCAAAGATTCAAGTTGCTAGGTTTAATGGTTTTGGAGTTATGGAGGAGACACACACTGCCACATTGACACACACACACACACAAACACACACACACACAAACACACACACACACACACACACGCACGCACACTCAAAGACACTGCCTTTTATTAGTATAGATAATGTAGCAATGGCCAAAATAGATTAATAAAAGGAACAGGTGCAGTGGTACACAGGGAGCATTGGGATTGACATTGGGATTGGGAGGAGATATTCTTCACCTTATATATGGAGATGTGTTGTCAAGAATAATAATTGATAATGCATTGGCACTTACAACGTGATGACATCTAAATATAATGTGGGTCATGCTTATGGAAATACAATGTCTAAAGAAAGTCCACACCCCCTTTCAAAATTTTCACCCTTTGTTGCCTAAAGGGCTGAAAGCGTGGAATTAAATTACATTAAATGAGACTTTTTCCACCTTCATTTACACATTATAACCCACAACTTCCAAGTGAAAAACAAATTCGACAAATTTCAGATGATTAAATATACAAAACTAGAACATCTTGGTTGGATATGTGTCTACCCCCCTTGTAATAGCAATTGCGAATAAGCACAGGTGGAAACAAATCACCTTCAAAATCACATTTCCAAGTTAAATGAACTCAACCTGAATTAAATGGTAACGATTCTGATTATTTCAGAATAGAATCAGCTGTTCCTGTCGGGTTCCTCTGTTGGGTAGTGCATTTCACAGCAAAGACTCAACCATGATCACCAAGGAGCTTTCAAAAGACCTCCGGAATAAAGTTGTGGAAAGGCACAGATCAGGGGATGGGTACAAAAAGATTTTCAAAGGCCTTGACTATCCCTTGGAGCACAGTCAAGACAATCATTAAGAAGTGGAGAGCGTATGGTTCCAGCAAGTCCCTACTGAGATCAGGCCTTCCATCTTAACTGCATGATCAAGCAAGGAGACTAATCAGAGAGGCCACCAAGAGGCCAATGGCAACTTCAAAAGATCTGTATGCCTTTATGGCAAAGACTGGTCGCTGTGTGCATTAGACAACAATATCCCAAGCACTCTACAAGTCAGGACTTCATGGTAGGGTGGCAAGAAGGAAGCCATTACTCAAAAAATCCCATCTTAAGTCCCATTTGAGGTATGCCGAAAAACACTCTGGAGATTGTGAAGCCATGTGGCAAAAGGTTTTGTGGTCTTACGAAATGAAGCTGGAACTTTTTGTCCGAAATGCAAAACGTTACGTTTGGGACAAACTCAACACAGCACATCACCCAAAGAACACCATCCCGATTCTAAAGCATTGTGGTGCAGCATCATGTTATGGGGATGTTTATCATCAGCATGGACTGGGGCACTTGTCAGGATAGAAGGGAAAATGGATGGAGGTAAATACAGAAAAATCCCAGAGGAAAACCTGCTGCTCTCAGAAAAAAAGCTGAAAATGAGAGGGAAGTTCACCTTTCAGCATGACAATTACCCGAAGCACACAGCCAAAGCGACACTGGAGTGGCTTGGGAACAAAAGGATAAATGTCCTTGAGTGGTCCAATCAGAGACCCGACCCAAATCCAATCAAAAATATGTGGCATGACTTGAAGATGTAGCTGTACATAAACACTCCCCACACAACTTGACTGATCTTGAACACTTTTGTGCAGAATAATGGGCAAATATTGCCCAATCAAGGTATGCAAAGTTTGTACAGACCCAGCACAACAGACTGTAATTGCTGTCAAAGGTGCTTCCACCAAGTATTAACTCTGGGGGGTGGACACTTATCCAACCAAGATATTCTAGTTTTGTATTTTTAATTAATATTTTGAAATTTGTGGAATTTGATTTCACTTGGAAGTTAGGGTTACGATGTGTAAATAAAGGTGGAAAAAGTTTGATATAATGCAATTTAAATCCAGACTATAAGGCAACAAAAGGTGAAAACTTTGAAAGGGGGGTGTAGACTTTGTATCTGCACTGTATACATATATATATATATATATATATATATATATATATATATATATATATATATATATATATATATATACACATGTCCATCTATCCATTGGGACCATACTCTGTGCAGAGGGTTGGTGCTGCCGAAGCAGTCTCCTTGGATGGTGGACACAATCCTGGATGGTTCGCCACTCCGACACAGGATACCAGCATGCTGGTACTCATTTTGCCGACCTCAGAAGGATGACAGGCTGAGTCAACCCCACTTGGCATGAATTCAACAGCCAAGAGGGATTTGAACTCAGCATTTCTCTTTCTTTCTTTCTTTCTTTCACACGTGCTTAAATCATGGCTCATCGACCCCAAACCATGCTTCCTGTGCTGCACCATTCCCATCAGCTCCTCCTGTTGCAACCGCTCTTCCATTTCATCCACCTCTGCTCTTGCCTTCCACTTCTGACTTGCCTTCTCTGGGAGAGAATTCTTCACCAGTGGATCACTTGAATCCCACACCATCATGAACTCCCGCACCCTCACCACCTTATACTCCTCGGTTATCGATGTAAAGGGAAACCAGAGTTTTCCACACTCATCATAAAAGCAATATTTGTCAAACAGCATGGCACCCCCAACCACCTCCTCATAAACTCACTCACCAAAACCTCCATCCTGTCTACATGCACAATTGCAATATCATAAATCATCAATGGCCACAATACTCGTGGCAGTATTCCAAACTTCAAGCACCATATCTTCAACTTTCCTGACAAACCACAACCATCAATCCTCCTCAAACCATTCAACAGCTTTCTCCTCCACCTTTTCCCAATCATTCAACTCCAGCATATATCATCTTCCCAAGCTCTTCATGGGGGCCTCTGCCAATGATGGAACCACCTCCTCTCCCTGCTCAAACCTGTAAACGTGATCCACCATCCCTTATCTCACCACAACACTCCTTGACTTTCTTGCTTTAAAGCCCACCCTTGCCCATAGTATCAACCATTCCAACCGCTTCAGTACCTCTACTGCTCCATCAGCTAACTGTTGGACAACTGTCAGGTCATACATGAATGCAAACATTAATGGCAAGCTTTGACCAGGGGCCAACTCCACTTCTTTCCCATGTCCACCCACAGCACATATCAGCAACTCGAAAACCAGCACAAACAAGATATGAGAGATGACATATCACAACGGGATCTCCACTTCCAAGTTCTGCCACTCTGTTATGTGCTATGTTATGGACTCTGCTATGTCACAAACCGCATCCAAAACTGATCATAATATGCCATCAGAAAATCCCTAAACCTTTATGACACCCAAAATAAATCCATGGCATATCTAATCAAGGCATGTGGTACTGACCCATATGCATTCTCCAAGTGCAGCAAAACCACTGAAACATCCTTCCTTTGCCACTTTGTCTCCTGGAATACTTTCCAGACCATTGCAGAGTGTTCAATAAATGCTGGTGAACCTGGTATTCCTGACTTTTGTACAGAACCATCCACAAAACCATTCTTTCTGATGAAGCCTGAGAGCCACGCAGCAAAGACACCAGCCAATATTTACCCATCTACATGAAGCAATGATGTTAGCCTAAACTGCTCATGTCACCACTTCCTCCTGCTTCGGAATATTAACTCCTTCCACCCTGCTCCATTGACTGGGCAGCACTCTTTGCCTCCACACTACCTTCAGAGCCTTCCACAAATACCACCTGATGCCTCCACAACTCTTAAACGACATATATGGTGCTCCACTTGTTCCCAGAGCAGATGCAACCTGTGGCTTCCTCAAAACTGCCTCAACCTCAGATATCTTCAGCTCTGACAAATGAAATGGAACACCTGTTTCTGTCAGCCTCACCAAGCCTTGTATATCCTCCACCACTTCATCGCTCCTTGTATTTGTGTACATAACACGCAGGTGACCTTCCAAGTCTTCCTTCGGTACCTTCAGTGCACCAGATCTTGACTGCTCCAACAAATCAGATCCTAAATCAAAAGTGATTCTCAAAAGAACCCCGTTCTCTTCCTCCGTCTCTCTTTTCTTCACCTCTTCATCCTTTCCACCCTCTTCAACTTCACCAACCTCGCTCTCACCTGCTTTGTCAGCACCTCAAGTCCATTCACTCTCTCCTTCCACCATCTTCTTCCATCTTGTGTTCAAGCTCCTCAAATCCGTTTTCAGCTCCTGGATCTCCCTCTGCCTCCTGCTCAACCTTCTCAACACACTCCTTCACTCCAAGCATTATACACACGTACTCAAACACAATCTCATCAATCTTCCTCAATCTATCTTCCACCCTTCCTTTCAAACTCTGCAGCACCCCACACACCACTCCATCCATCCTCTCCCATCCTCCCCTTTCTTCCATACCGGGCCATTTCACTCTCCTCCTCACTTGCTTTCCCTGCTGACATACAACCCCAGGACCCACAACACTGTGGTTTGCTCCCAGGCTGTTTCTCGCAGTCGTGTTATATGCCCCTTTTTGAAGGCACTGTGTTGTTGTACCTCCTTCTCACACACATTACGCACACAGCCCATCTGGCTCAGATGAATCCTCAACCCTCTGGTTGACTGAAACTCCAGTTCACACATGCACCTTTCAAGACTCTTACATCCTTCACCACTTTAGTATAAAAGAGAGCTCAGGTCTCTGGCTGTCCTTCTTGTTCTTGGGATCACGGTGTGGTGAACAACAGAGTGAGCAGGACGAGTGAAACAGAGCAGGGCGGAGCCAGCAGAGCACCACTCCTTGTCACCACACCACTTTCAGAGCCTTCCACAGATACTGGCTGATACCTCCACAACTCTTAAACAAGTTATATGGCAATCCACTTGGTCCCGGAGCCGATGATCATGCCGCCATCTATATCTTCCTGCTGCCAGTGCTACTGAGCATGCACCCAGTGCATGCTGCATTGTTCACCGACCTCCACACCAAAAGCATGAACAAACTTTGGAACATCTAGGGTGGTGAAGGTTGTGGTCAAATTTCATCGAAATTGTGTGTGTAGTTTCAGAGAAGAAAAAAAAAAAAGTAGGTGTTGTTGTTGCTGCTGTTGTTGAGGTGGTTTCAAAAAGTATAAAAGATCCTTTTTTGCGTGTTTCACTTCATTTTACATCCTCATTGGACTCCCAGGTAGACATGCAATCTAGTTTGTGAAGTGAAGTACAACATGCTGTGTTTTGATTAACTCAATGAGCGAAGTGAGGGAAAAGCACACCGAGTATAACTAAAAGTCATCTTCACCCCAAAATGGTCTACTGATGTAATTTTTCAAAGAAAGTTACCTTGTGACTATCCATGATGCAACTCAGCATGATGCATAATGTATTCTGATACACCGGTACACATTTAAGTCTATGTTTTAACTTTCCAGTAGAAGTCTAATATGGAGCCCCTAAAATATTGTTGCGGACCGGGGACCGGTGGCGAGAATGACCGCTAAGTGGGGGAAGATACGTCGTCTCCCACCAGACTCCCGGAATTGTAGGCCGTCGCTCACAGATAATTCCATGAGGCGGCGGGTCGCTTCACTGACCGTGGACGCCAATACCTCCACCGCGTAGCATAGGATCTTTTTGTCGAGAACCAATTTAACTAATTAACCACACGGTGTCATCTACCGGGGAACCATGCCCTCAGCACATACTGCTCGAATCGGGTCACTCTACCGACTGCGGTAGAGTTCCAACTACTGTCTCCCAACTCCGGTTCGGGTGCAGTCGAGTGGAAACTGCCAAAGCCGTTCCGGCAAGGATGAGCAGATTAACGGGAACAAAGACCCGGCTAAAACTCAGATCCGAACCATGCCGGACCAATGAAAGAAAGGACGGAAATGAACTGGGAACATTTCTACAATTGTTTTACTTACAGCAAGAAGGACACAGAGAAAGCTTATCGCGGATATACAGGAGATTTACAATGATCGAAAACACTTAGGCAGTTGTACTAAACAGATGGTGCCACACACAGACACACACTCAGACAAAATAAACCCAGTTGAAGGCAAAGGACTTTTGCAGCCAGGGAGGGAGACGAGCTGGGGTCGCGGCTCGGCTGGGTACCTGCACGTTGGAAGGAGGGGGTGCTCCGTGTTGCGGCACCAGCCAATGGTCGTGCAGCTCAGCCCGCACTCACACGCGTGAGGCTCGTGTCTGCGGAGGAACCAGAGTGGAGCAGAGCGGAGTCCCAGAGCAGGGATCAGGGTCGCAGACAGGACCCAACGAGAGACCCGGTCGAGGTCGGGTGTCCTCGGTCGTTATCAGAATCGACCAGACGGATCGCTCCACCAACGAAGAACAGCCATATACCACCACCCACAGACTCATGAAGAAGCTCTCAGTCTGTCGATCCTCCTCGTACACCAAACTCAAGACTCCAGCAAAACTCCAACGAATGCCCCAGCGAATGCAGAATTGAACTGAGCCTTTTCACTGAACTTCCACGAACGCGCGTCTCAGAGGGTCCCTTCGTAGTTCATCCACCTCTCTCAGTGGGGCGGGGCCTTGGTCAAAAACTGACGTCACTGTCCGCCCTGATTGGACGGGGCTCCCATGGGTCCACCCTTTCTGGGCGGGGCCTCAGCCAGGCACCGGCGAGGCCCGCTTACTCCACGTGTGTTTGGGGAAGGTGAATGATGGTGCAGCCACACTGCGTACGTTTGGGGAAGGTGAATGATGGTGCAGCCACACTGCATATGTTTGGGAAAGCCGAGAAGGAACTGGAACAGCGAACGTGGAGATTTTGCCTTGGAAAAACGAGTCTCTGCAGACAGCAGGTGGACAGTGGATCGTGATGGGGGGATGGGATGTAAAGATTTATTACCCTAACTAAAAAAACATCGCAACGCACCCCTTCGATTTCGCACTACACACAAGGAGGGATTTTTGTCTACATATATACTTAATGGCATAACTAACTTCGGGGCACCTGTATGTTTGATTGCATATGGTTCCTAGAACCGTAACAATATATATATGATTGCTTCCCCACACCCCTCCATCCCAACCCCCCCTCCCCCTCCCCACAAATCTCCAAAAGCTTCAAGCATAATGATTAAATGATTCATAAAACATTACTTCGCTTCTCTTACATTTGCAACATATAGGTTCTCTTGAAATCCATAGGTAAGCTTCAGGGTTGACGTGCATAACCTTGAGATGTTTTTTTAATTAATAAATAAATTAGTTTAAATCATTGCAGAAAAGGAATCCAGCGTGATTTACATGTCTGGACGTGTACCATTTCCTTTTTTGGAATATGCTAGCAAATGCCTGCTCAATGTCAATCCCAATGCTAAAACATGAACCTGTGTTGAGTCGAACAACATGCGCTTTATTACCTCCGTCACTGAAGGGGGACGAAGGTTATGTTTTCACCCATGTCTGTCTGTTTGTCTGTTAGCAAAATATCTCAAAGAGTGATAGACGGATTCGGACGAAACTTGGTGGACAGGTTGGGGGTTGACTTGGTGACAAGAAATAATTTGTTAGTTTTTGGAGTAGATCCCAATATGGATACGATTATTTTTTCAATTATTTTTCACCATTGATTGATGGGGCTGAAACCGATATATAGCGTGATATCTCAAAAATTTATGGACAGGTTCGGACGAAACTTGGTGGAGAGGTTGGGGGTGTTAGAAGGAAGAATTGGTTCAATTTTGGTGAATTTCCGGATCCAGCCTATCAATGGGATACAAAATATAAACTGGGATCTCCATCTCTCTCACCCCTCTCCTTCTCTCTCTCTCCAACCCCTCTCCCTCTCTCTCCAACCCCTCTCCCTCTCTCTCCCACCCCTCTCCCTCTCTCTCCCACCCCTCTCCCTCTCTCTCCCACCCCTCTCCCTCTCTCTCCCACCCCTCTCCCTCTCTCTCCCACCCCTCTCCCTCTCTCTCCCACCCCTCTCCCTCTCTCTTCCATCCCTCTCCCTCCCACCCCTCTCCCTCTCTCTTCCATCCCTCTCCCTATCTCTTCCACCCCTCTCCCTCTCTTCCACCCATTTCCCTCTCTCTCCTACACCTCTCCCTCTCTCTTCTACCCATGTCCCTCTCTCTCCAACACCTCTCCCTCTGTCTCCTACCCCTCTCCCTCTGTCTCCTACCCCTCTCCCTATCTCTCCTATCCCTTTCCCTCTCTCTCCCACCCCTCTCCCTCTCTCTCCTACCCCTCTCCCTCTCTCTCCTACCCCTCTCCCTCTCTCTCCCTCCCACCCTGATCCCTCCCCCTCCCACCCCTATCCCTCCATCATCACATAAGACCCAAAAGACCACGAAAACCCAGATGACCCAAAGGTCCCCGAGGACCCAAAGTACCATGAAGACCCAGGTGGAGGCATTCACTCTACCAAGTGACATTTTAGTTGACTGCATTTTCAGTACTTGGGATTTGGGAAATCTTTACCAAAATTGCTTGGGATCAAAGAGAAAGGAATAAACATTTTGCAGATTTGAAAAATTGCATCAATCTATATAAAGAAGCGGCTTCCGACAGCATAATCCAAACAACAATACAATAATAAACTAGAAGGGCACCCTTTGACATCATAATGTCGCCAGATATGCCTCCACCCACATTATTACGTCATTATACATACTGGAACCAAGTTTGATTAAAATCCCTGAAGCCAGATTCAAAATATTAAATAATTTTGGCTGACAGACCATGAGTCCCATCAGTGGAAATTTAAAACATGCATTCTCCATGACTACTCGATCATAAATATGATGTTTCACGTCGATTGCTGAAGCGGTTTAAGAAAAAGAAGTTAAAAAAAAAGATTTTCATTCAAACCAATATGGCTGTCAGATCATGTTACCGTTTAATTATTCGTGAACACCCTGGTATCTCCAAGGCTTGGGAACATGTGGGTGAAGTTCCTCTCGATCTGTCAATACATTCTGGTGAAAAAGGTTATTGAAGGTTTGAGGGTAAATCCAATATGGATGCCAAACCATGTGATCTATGACATCATAGTTGGAGAATTTTTTGTTCCTCATGGATAGGCGATCATAGCTGTAAAATTTTACCTTGATCTCTTCAACCGTTTCAGAGAAGAAGATTTTTCAAGGTTTTTATGGTAAAAACAATATGGCTGCCGAACTACGTGACCAATGACGTCATCAATATTTCCCCCCAATGCAACTTAACCATAGATGACCCTCCAAAGTTTATATATCATTGACCAAGTGAGGACCCTGCTGATGCAGAATTGTCGAATCACGATCAGAGAACTTGCAGACGAGGCGGGCGTCAGCATTGGATCCGTTCATTCCATTGTGACTGAGGATTTGGGCTTAAGGAGAATCTCAGCGAAGTTGGTGCCAAAGCTGCTCACGATTGAGCAGAAGCAACTCCTTTTGGAGATCCCACAGGACATGCTGGAGACTGTGAACAGCGATCACAACTTCTTCAACACAGTGATCACTGGTGATGAGACCACAGTGATCCGTCATTTTGTCAAAAACGAAAATCCGACAGCGCTCACTTACACTTCCTCACTCATCGGCGGTCTGTCGGCGACTGACAGCTTCTGCAGGTGGGAAAACATTCACGCATACGGATTAGGATCGCCCACATACGTGCACCAAACCACGCCTCCCTAGCTTCATTTGTTTACGCACGAAAAATTAAGGTTGTATACTTATTGAACACACCTCGTGTGTATGTGTGTGTGTGTGTGTGTATATATATATAGCCTGGTGTTGGCTTAGTGGTTAGGGTGGTGGCTTGGGATCCCAGGGTCCTGAGTTCAAGCCCCGTTGGCTGCTCAATTAACACCAGGGGGTTGACTCAGCCTGTAATCCTTCCGAGGTCGGTGAAATGAGTACCAGTGTACTGGTCCCGGTGTATGCCCCGGTAAGAATAGGTGTACCATATCCCTGTGTGTCTAAGAGGCCACCAGGTTGGCGTCAGGAAGGGCATCCGGCCATAAAACATTGCCTCAAGAAAAAGCCCAACCCTGCACAGCAGGGAAAAATGGCTGTAAAAACGTTTTCTCTCTCTTTTCTCATATATATATATATATATATATATATATATATATATATATATATATATATATATATATATATATATATATGTATATATATATATATATATATATATATATATATATATATGTATATATATATATATATATGTATATATATATATATATATATATATATATATATATATATATATATATATATATATATATATATATATGTATATATATATATATATATATATATATATATATATATATATATATATATATATATATATATGTATATATATATATATATATATATATATATATATATATATATATATATATATATATGTATATATATATATTATATATATATATATATATATATATATATATATATACATACGTGTGTGTGTGTGTGTGTGTGTGTGTGTGTGTGTGTGTGTGTGTGTGTGTGTGTGTGTGTGTTTTTGCCTGTCATGTTATAACTTGAGAACGGATTAACGGATTATAACAAATAGAACTACGCTGGATTCAGGGAACTCCCGGGAAGGTTTGTGATGAAATAATTATTAAATTTTATTTTGGGGGGGGGGGGGGGGGGTACATGGTTACAAGTGGTGAAACTGCAAATGTCATCTTGCGACGCTGGTTATCCCTGCACTCAGAATCCTTTTTCTTCTTGCCCTATTGATTAGCCATCACAGCAATGATTGGTATTTCCATCAGTGAAGCGATGGGTTTTATATTCTTGAAATTGTGTATATATATATATATATATATATATATATATATATATATATATATATATATATATATATATATATATATATATATATATATATATATATATATATATATAATGCATTTGGCTGATAGGATGGTCTGGAGTAGAGCATAGGTTTTCGGCTCCCAAACCTTTTTGTCCATTGCCAAAAATTTGAAATCACATTCACCTCGTGACCCAGATGGCACCATAAATATTGGTACCTTCCATGAATATTGTCAGAGCAAACGATTTTGACATGAAACCACCTCAAAACCGGGATTTGTGAGACATTGGCAAACTGCCAATGTTTAAATACGCTGTGTCACTGCAAGAACAAGTGGCGCATCGTCATCTGCGACCCGTGAGAAGGCACTTGCGACTCTGGGCTTGTGATTCTCTGGTCTCGAGGTACGCACACTCGCCACTTAGCTGTCTCACCTGAGTTTGAAATTATAAACTGTCTTCCTGGTGTTTCACAGCAATGTTTGTGCCATCCCATAGATGGACATTTCAGTCGGTGTCCCGGCTGCCAGCATTAGTTGGTGGACGTTAAAGATGCAACAGTGTCCTCCTTGGTGGACGTTAAGGCGAGCTATTGCCGGCACCCTGGCCAACTTCCAAATTCCTGCCCTTTCTACTGCTGCCGAAGCAATTACAAACCACTCAGTGTAACCTTTGACAATAACTGCTTTGGCAGCAATGACGCTCTGTTGCAGAGTGTGGTACATCAAGCTTCTGGACCTGTAAGGTTTGCACCTGTTTGGAAAAGTTGAAATGTGTTTTCACATGGAATGGTGTATGTCACTCGGGGCCAACTCCACAAAGTCAGTTTGAAAATCCCAGAACACATTCAAGGAAACTCAGACACAAGACATACCAATCGACCATATACACCTGCAGTGTAGTATTCATGTCCACATATGCAAGAAACATACAGTTCACTTACTTTATTTTCAAAAACATAACGCTAAAGAGCTGCACAAAGAGCTACTGCACCTCTACGAGTGTGATCAGATGAAACAGCCAGCAGTGTGCTCTGTGATGTGTGTGTGTGTGTGTGTGTGTGTGTGTGTGTGTGTGTGTGTGTGTGTGTGTGTGTGTGTGTGTGTGTGTGTGTGTGTGTGTGTGTGTGTGTGTGTGTGTGTGTGTGTGTGTGTATATATATATATATATATATATATATATATATATATATATATATATATATATATATATACTAGTCGAGCCCGGGCTTTCTTGCAAATTTCCTGAATAGCTGTTAGCGGTTACGGGTTAGGGGTTAGGGGTTAGCGGTTAGGGGTTAGTGGTTAGCGGTTTGGGTTAGGGTTAGCGGTTAGGGTTGCGGTTGGGGTTAGCGATTGGGGTTAGGGTTAGCTGTTAGGGTTACAGTTAGCTGTTAGGGTTAGTGTTAGGGTAGCTAACCCTAACCCTAACACTAACCCAAACCCTAACCCTAACCCTAACAGCTTGGCGTGGAGGAGGTAAACAGCGCCCGGGGCAAAGTGGAAATTTGAGTCCCCCGTAGGCCTTAAACTTGAGTGGATTTGAATGGAAAATCCCATAAGGGATATCGATGTATCGATTTTTTTCGAATATCGGAAGTGTTATGGAAAAAATTTATAGCCAATGACCTAAGTTGGACCAAAAGCCATAATCGTACCGAATTTGAATGGAATCCGTTGGAGTTTGTGAAAATGCATCAAAACGAATTTTGAGGGGCCTCTTTAGGAAGACAATAATATCATTAGTATATGTGCCAAATCTTGTTTCATTTCATGCAGTCACAAAAATCTGATGGTGGAACAAAGAAAGGGGCGTGCCAATATATTAATGTATATATGTATATATATGTATGTATATATATATATATATATATATATATATATATATAAATATATATATATATATATATATATATATATATATATATATATATATCTATATATATATGTATATACATACATATATATATATATATATATATATATATATATATATATATATATATATATATATATATCTGCTGCATTTGGATAAAATACCTTATCGAGTCTCGAACTACATGTGATTTGTTCCCATTGCGCTGCTATTTGTATTATTCTCATTAATAATGGCCTATATGTTGCATTCCTGGACCCACATCATTACGAAAGCTTCACATTCATTTGGAGTGCCATTTCACGTGATCACATTTCTCCTTCTTTGCCATCATGGGATGTGGACCAAAGAAATCCCCTCCAGCCTGGAATCAGACACCGGGGAAGTGCCAATTTGTTCCAGGGACATCCAGCGGTGCCAGCAAATGAGCACAGTTTTTCCATAGTTTATCCTAGTGCACCTGTCACATCCTTTCAGCCTGTTTGACGTGTTACATTTACAAGCCCAAGTGAACGTTAACACAAAAGTGTCGACCTTTACTATATTTCCACTGTGAAATGATTATCCCAAGTGTCTCTAATATAAATAATATAAACCATCTCTCGCTCCTGTCTCACTCTTTTTCCAACCATACTTGGGGATGTAATGGTTAAAAGTGTCTACGTTGAGTCTGGGAGGTTGGTGGTTCATAGGTGGTTCAATCCTGGGCTGAATCATATCAAAGACTTGAAAAGGGTATGTGCTGCTTCCTTGCTCGACTCAGCATTTTTAAAAGGATAACGCATGGACAAGCAACCAGTGTGCAATCATTGGTGGGCTGAATGGTCACCTGTTTTGAAATTCCTTGTAAGGGAACTAGTATTATAATTTGGCCTTCTGGCTATCTGCAACTAAAATGGCTGGGTACTTTTTGAATAAACAGCTGGCTTAAATACCACAGTCAGACCCTCACCGGTATGGCATGGACAATTGGTTTGACACCAAGAGGCTGGCAGGTCTTCAAATAACCATGCTTGAAGTTGAAGGTCTCTTTTCCTTTTCATTAATCGGTAATTATTCGCTGATTGCTTCTGTGTGCACTTCAAGGTCGTACCACAATTATTTTTGCTTAAAAAAAAAAACAATTAATTATTAAGTCCAAATATCTGGACTAATTCAGCAAAAATCCAGGGTAGGCCTATCCATAACAAATATGGAGACCATTTGAGCTACCGTTGTTCATTGTAGGTTTTCGGAGAAGTAAACATCACCGAAAAAAATATCGGTACAAAGAACGCTTTGAATTTACAAAAGTACACAGGGATCCGGTTTGAATCAATGGAGCAATCAAAGAACCATGACCTGTCCGATTAATAAATGGCTTTCCAACTTTCTATTCATTCTTCAGAACGAAGCAGATATTTGAGGGTCAATAGAAGCACAAGATTGCTGAAAATCTGCACTTTTGTTTGTTTTGTTTTTTTGCTTAAAATGGGATTTTCAATCCACTACAGTGCAATTTATCGTCTTGCTCGGCTAAAGAGATATACCTATTGCGAACTATTCGTTAAAATGAACACCTTTACCAAGTCTCACAAAAGGAATCACACAAGGAACCTCAATGTATGTCGGACGAGGCCATTCGACCCTTCAAGCATGTGCAATCTTGCCAACACTCATATCCCCACTGTGTCGAAGTACCTATCATCCAATTCCAACTCTGATTTAAACCTACTCACTGTCTCTGCAGCCACCACCTATTCAGGTGTTCAGTCAAATGTTTTGTTCCCACACCTACATGATCACAATTCCATTATCAATCTCTTCATTGTCACAATATTTCAGACAACTCTAACGCTTAAATGGTGCATGATATTAATTCCAGGGAGACCAATGCATGGAGAAATGTACCATTGGCGGAAAGAGCGGTAGGATAATTGAAGATGAGATGGGACGAATCTGTGCATAAGGGAGAGCAGGTGTCTGTGGACGAATTCCCAGGCTGAGTTAATATCGGGGTGGTGGATATAGGAGACCAGTCCTGAAGTGCAATGGCTGCTTGCAGTTCCTGACAGGTTGCCCGAGTGAACTGCAAGTCCACCGGCACTGAGGCTGTTCTCCTAAGAATGGTTCGAGCGATGTTGACCTTCATAAGCACATGATCAGATGAACCAATTGCTGCAGAGGAAGAGGAAGATACGTTTGCGGGGAAGTCGGTCATCACCAAATCCAGAAGAGAGGATTTTCCATTGACAGAAATCTGAATGGGAAAGTTTACAGATTGAATCAGTCCCATGGAATCACAGAGGTTCTTTGCGGAAGTGCCATTGCTGGTGAGAGAAGAAACAACACCCAGCCAATTTGCATGGTGACAATGGAAATCACTACATATGAGGAAGAGAGAGTTGGGATGAATGGTTAAAAGTTGATCCATATCATCTGTTGGGAAGACAGTACAACACACAGACCAGGTGAGAGCAGAGGTGAAGTCACAGCCAGAGGTACTCCTGGGTTTGGGAGGTGTAAGAGCAGTACACAGAGAGTGAGAAATGGAGTTCTTCATGTACAGTGTGACTCCACCACCAGGACAGGATTCAGGTCGATCAAACCAGAGGAGACAATAGCCAGGGAAAGACACTAAGGAGTCAGCGACATCCTGTGGGAGGAAGGATTCTGTTCAACAGATGATGTCTGATTTTTTCAGCAGTGGCCTAGATTGAGAGATCTGTCAGGTTGGAGTCGACACCTGGGATATTTGAAGACCATACAGTTATGGACAAGGGCAGAGGAGCTGCTGAAAGGGCATATGAATGTGGAAAGAAGCAAGGAGAAGGTGTGCAGTGGGGGGAAACTGGGAGGGTGCGGAGAGGAGTGAAGCCCATAGGGTGAGAGGTAGGGGAGAAATTGTGAATGTGAGGAGCAAAGGGGAGGGGAAGCAGAGAGGTCGCAGGATGAGGGTGAAGGTGAGAAGGGTCAGTATGAGGGGTAAGCTGAGAGGAGGTGGGACAAGGGAGAAGTTGAGAGTAGACATGATGAGGGAAGCTAAGAGGGGGTGGCACAAGGGGGAACAAAGGCAGGGTGGGTTGAGGAGGAAGCAGATGGGAGGAGGGCACTGACATGGAGGGGTTTGACACCACAAATGGACATGAAGGGGGTATATTCGTCACGTGCACACAACCTCTGCAAAGCACACGTCTCAGGAATACCAAACTGGTTAACCTGCAACAGACCTCATGGGTGTGGTGAAAAAATGTTTTTGGTTGAAAGCATGGAGGAAAATTCAGCTCTAGGTGAAAGGCATCTGGATGAACTAAATGTTTAGGAGTGAAGAGGTTTTGGGAAATAAGCCTTGTGAAAATGAAAAGGAAAAGATTTTGATGAAGAATAATAATGAATGGTTTATTCCTGATGGAGTAATAAGTAGAGCAAGGCACGCAAAAATATTTACACACCTCTGGCCAATATTCTCGGCACAAGTAAAAGGCACATTCGAAGGACCTGTGCCTGAAAAAGATGATATAAGATTATATATATATATATATATATATATATATATATATATATATATATATATATATATATATATATATGACATATATATATATATGACATAAGCTTTGGGTCGTTGGGATTACCCATAGTCACGAGCAAATGATCCAACCAAAAATCATCCAAATACAGTTCCTACAGAATGTCTACACCCCTCCTTTTCAAAATTTCACCATTTTTTTTCCTTTTCGCCTGGAATTAAATTGCATTAAGGCCTAGGTCACATTTGCCACAGCGGCCGTGGGGTCTCCAAAATCTGCAGCCACTAGCAATTATACGGCGGCCGTAGTATTTCCACGGTCACACAATGTAGCAGTCACATGCTTTTATTTTTCGGGTAGCCGCATGGCGTATTTATAAATTGTGGAGACCGAAAACGTGGGGGTTCCGGACGGTCTTTGATTTGATGTCGCACGGTGACCTTAGGGCGTCGCTGCGGCGGCCATAGAATTTTCAAGGCAGACGCAAGGTGCCCGCAAGGGGGGCCCTAAGGCGAACATGCGGCCAGACGAACGGTAACGAGTGGGTATATATACCAGTTCTTTATTTTACTGAAATAAAATATATATATATATGTATATATATATATATATATATATATATATATATATTATATAACTGAATATACTATAATTATAATATACCATGGTGCCCCCAAATCCGAACGCCCCATTGTTTGAGCAAATTGGAATCCGAACAATTTTTTCGAGAAAAATTTTCCCTAAAAACCTAATACATTTTAAAAAACCGAACACAACGTAGCGTTCATGCTTGTTCACACGTCTCCCCCACCTGTTTGAGCCGCATCTTCGTGCTTTGTTCATTCAGTTCGTCGGTGGAAGTCCTCGTGAAAGCATCTCTCGTGTGTAGATCGATACTTTAGGCCTCAGTCACATTTGCTCTATGGCTAGGATATGGTGGCCGTACGCCCTCTGAATTGACAGAAACGTGCGGCGGCCGCAGAGAAACTGAGGTGGCCTCAGCGTGGCCCTACGCCATATGGCTATATTTTACAGGTCGTAAGGTTGCCGTGGAATTATAACGCGGAGTTATAACTTTTTTCATTCGAACGTTCGCCGTAGAAATTCGACAAGCCGAAACAAAAGAACTGGTAAAAATAAATAAATTAATTAATTAACTCATTCGTTACCGTCCGTCTGGCCGCACGTTTGGCTTGGGGACCCCCTGCGGTCGCCTTGCGTCAGCCTTCAAAATTCTATGGCCGCCGCAGGAACGCCCTAAGGTCACCGTGCGACATCAAATCAAAGACCGTACGGCACACCCATGTTTTCGGTCTACACAATTTATAAATACGCCGTGCGGCTCCCCGAAAAATAACAACGATAAATGTGTCCAAGAGCAGCGTCCAAAACCTAAAGGTTTTGTTGGCTAAAAAAAAAAAAAAATCTTTTTTTTAAAAACAACTTCCGATATTTGGTCACGTGCCTTCATTAAGCCAATGGCGAAACCCGTCATAATGTATTTACGTATTTACGATATATCGTGTATTTACGAAATATATAATGACTTCTTCTTCTTCTTTCGGCTGCTCCCGTTCGGGGTCGCCACAGCGGATCATCTGTATGATCCGCAGAGTGATTTGGCACATGTTTTACGCCGGATGCCCTTCCTGACGCAACCCTGGTCGCCTCTTACGACACAGGGATATGGTACACCTATTTTAACCGGGGTATACACCGGCCCAGTACTCTGGTACTCATTTCGCCGACCTCGGAAGGATGACAGGCTGAGTCAACCCCCTGGTGTATTAATTCAGTGGCCCAACGGGGCTTGAACTCAGGACCTTTTGGATCCCAAGCCGCTGCCCTAACCACTGCGCCAACACCAGGCTTACGAAATATATAATGTATTTACGAAATTACAATACGATAAATGGAATAATCTTTAAATAGTACCGTCAACTTTTCGAAACTTTAAAGCAAATGTCCGAATATATTTAAAAGTTCATGATAGATGCTCTCAAAAGGCACCGTCTATGTGAGGATGTGTACATGTGCTCAGTATTTAAGGCGATCCGGATCTTGTTTATACAAGAGCCGAGTCCGAGAGATTAAGGTTTTGTCAGAAGAAGAAGAAGAAGAAGAAGAAGAAGAAGAGAAGAAGAAGAAGAGAAGAAGAAGAAGAAGAAGAAGAAGAAGAAGAAGAAGAAGAGGAAGAAGAACGCCGAGCTCTCTATGAGCAGTGTTCGCTACGTGAGACACTGGTAAAAATATATGTGACTGCTATATTGTGTGACCGTGGAAATACTGCGGCTGCTTTATAATTGCTAGTGCCCGTAAATTTTGTCGACGCTCCGGCCGCCCGAGCCAAATGTGACAGGCCTTACCTAGTGTTTTCACCTGCATTTGTGATGTTTGTTTTTTTTTTAATTATCTTGTGACGGACTGTCGGGCAAGGATTGAATTTCACAGCAAAACCAGTTGCAATTTGGAATATCCATGATTATGTCAGCCCGATGCGTTTGATGAAAGTGATTGTGGTTCTGCAGGCATCATGTTTGATGAGCTGCCCTGGGGGCAGCGCTCTCGCAGAGTGCGCGAGCGATCGGAACCCAGGCCGGAGCACGAGCCTGTGTGGACCTTTGGATGTGGTGGTTGTACCAGTTTACATAAAATACACTGCCACCGAAGGTCATGTACTCATCTTATTTTACCTTAAACATGGGGAATTTCAGTTTAAAGTGTGTTGAAAGTGGGTTTTCTTTGGGTCCACGAACGGATTAATTCACTCCATTATTTCTTATTGAGAAAATATTTTTGGAATCCGAACTTTATGCAATCCGAACAGCCTCCTGGGACGAATTAAATTGGGATTCTGGGGGCACCACTGTGTATAGGCAAACACCTATACTCCAATCTCCAGCGGTAGCGCATGGTGGACGCACGGTCGATGCAGACTGCCACAGAGGCCGTACGTAGGTGCACGGCGGGCGTAGGGGAACCGTGCGTCGACCCTGCGTTGCCTGCAGGTTGTCACACAGACCGCAAGGCCACCGTACGGAGACTGTGGAATTAGTGCGGCCGCCGTAATTTTTTGGGGGTTGGGAAAATTTATTTTTCATTGAGAAGAGCTTATGGCAGCAGCACGAATAACGCAAGCCCACCGTACGCCCTACGTACGGTCGACGTGGAACACATCTACGTCATAGCTTGGCTTGTCAAATTGCTACGGCGAACGTAGAAATGAAAAAAAGTTATAACTCCGCGCTATAATTCCACGGCGCCCCTACGGCCTGAAAAATATAGCCAAACGGCATAAGGCCTCCCTGAGGCCACCTCAGTTTCTCTGCGGCCGCCGCACGTTTCTGTCAATTCAGAGGGCGTACGGCCGCCGTATCCT
Source organism: Eptatretus burgeri (assembly GCF_056783735.1). Lineage (NCBI taxonomy): Eukaryota > Metazoa > Chordata > Myxini > Myxiniformes > Myxinidae > Eptatretus > Eptatretus burgeri. The sequence goes on along the minus strand of NC_140961.1, from coordinate 104,149,588 downwards.
CGCCGTAGAGCAAATGTGACCCAGGCCTTAATCAGACTTTTCAACCTTTATTTACACATCGTAAACCACAACTTCCAAGTGAAAAACAAATTCAACAATTTGAAAAAATCAATTAAAAATACAACACTAGAATATCTTGTTTGGGATGTGTCCAGACCCCCCCCCCCCTCGAGTTAATACTTGGTGGAAGCACCTTTAACATCAATTACACCTGTAAACCTGTTGGGATAGGTCTCCACCAACTTAGCACACTTTGATTGGCAATGTTTGCCCATTGTTCTATACAAAACTGTGAAAGCTCTTTCAAGTTGTGTGAGGAACATTGATGGACAGCAATCTTCAAGTCATGCCACAGATTTTCGATTGGATTTAGGTCAGAGCTTGAACTGGGCCAATCATGGACATTTATCTTTTTGTTCCTTAGCCACTCCAGTGTAGCTTTGGCTGTGTACTTTGGGTCATTGTTATGCTGAAAAGTGAACTTCCCTCTCATTTTCAGCTTTCTTGCAGAGGGCAGCAAGTTTTCTTCTGTGATTTTTTTCTGTATTTTGCTCCATTCACTTTCCCTTCTATCCTGACAAGTGCCCCAGTTCCTGCTGATGAGAAACATCCCCATAACATGATGCAAACACGACTATGCTTCACACTAGGGATGGTGTTCTGTGGGTGATGTGCTTTGTTAGGGTTGCGCCAAATATAACGTTTTGAATTTAGGCCAAAAAGTTCAATCCTGGTTACATCAGCCCACAAAACTTTTTGCCACATGGCTTCAGAATCTCCAAAGTAGTTTTTTGCATACCTCAATAGGACACAAGGTGGATTTTTTGAATAATAGCTTCGTTCTTGCCACCCTACCGTACAGACCAGACTTGTGGAGTGCTTGGGATATTGTTGCACACAGTGATCAGTTTTTGCCATAAAGGCATGTAGCTCTTTTGAAGTTGCCATTGGACTCTTGGTGGCCTCTCAGATTGGTCTCCTCCTTACTTGGTGATCCAGTTTGGAGAGACGGCCTGATCTAGGTAGGGTCTTGGTGGTACCATACGCCTTCCACTTCTTAATGATTGTCTTGACTGTGCTGTTAGGGATATTCAAGGCCTTTGAAATATTTTTACCCCCATCCCCTGATCTGTGCCTTTCCACACCTTTATCCTGGAGGTCTTTTGAAAGCTCCTTGGTACTCATGGTTGAGTCTTTGCTGTGAAATGTATGACCCAGCAGAGGAAACCTACAGGAACAGCTGATTTTATTCTGAAATAATCATAATCACGAAACTTTAACACAGGTGGAGGCCAATTAACTTGGTGTGTGATTTTGAAGGTGATTGGTTACACCTGAGCTTGTTTACAATTCCTATTATCAGAGGGGTGGACACTTATCCAACCAAGATATTCCGGTTTGGTATTTTTGATTAATTTTCTGAAATTTGTGGAATTTGTTTTTCACTTGGAAGTTGTGGGATATGATGTGTAAATAAAGGTGGAAAAAGTCTGATTCAATGCAATTTAATTCAAGGCTTCTTCTTCTTCTTCTTCTCCTTCTTCTTCTTCTTCTTCTTCTTCTTCTTCTTCTTCTTCTTCTTCTTCTTCTTCTTTCGGCTGTTCCCGTTAGGGGTCGCCACAGCGGATCATCCATATGATCCGCATAGTGATTTGGCACATGTTTTACGCCGGATGCCCTTCCTGACGCAACCCTGGTCGCCTCTTGCTACACAGGGATCTGGTACACCTATTTTAACCGGGGTATACACCGGCCCAGTACACTGGTACTCACTTCGCCGACCTCGGAAGGATGACAGACTGAGTCAACCCCCTGGTGTATTAATTCAGTGGCCCAACGGGGCTTGAACTCAGGACCTTTTGGATCCCAAGCCGCTTCCCTAACCACTGCGCCAACACCAGGCTCAATTCAAGGCTATAACGCAATAAAAGGTGAAAAATTTGAAAGGGGGTCTAGACTTTCTGGAGACATTGTATTTCTCCTGTTAATTTTGCCACGAGTGAGAACAGACAGTCTTGGGTGACATTCCATCCACTAACTTCGTCAGGCCAAAATACATTTTTGTTTATCTTCCTTTATTTCTCTTTTCTTCATATTCTTCATATTACTCTATCATGAGGTTAAAATTTGTAAGTTAAAACGCCAAGCATAATATCAATTTAACTTCACACTAAAAAGGTGACAAATGATTAAAATTATTTAAAAATAAGACCGCACATCCTGAAGCTGACCTGGATCAGGAGCAACCATCACTCAAACCCCCCTTAGACCCTGATTTTTTTAAAATGCAGTGAACAATCTTTGGTACATCATGGGTGATGAAGGTTGTGGTCAAGTTTCATCGAAATTATGTGTGTAGTTTTGGAGAAGAGAGCAAATACCTATTTTGGGTGGTCACCACCACCCCCCCCCAAACCCTGTCGACCCCCTTAATGTGGTCAATATACCTTCGTTCTGCGTCAGATATGAAGCTTGTGGGCATGTTTCATCAAAGTTGTGTGTTTGGTTCTAGCGATAATGGCTGAATTGTTGATGGACTGACTGACTGACTTACTCACCAACAGACACTGCTCAATCGCATAAGTTCACCGGACTAAAGTCCAGGTGAGTGAAAAATATATGGAATATGCCATTTTGTAATGATCAACACAAAAATGATGGAGCTTTCAGTTCACATAAAATGTCTCATCGTGCCCTTAAGTGCAATTGTTTTCATCATCACATGTGGCTTTTGAAGCAATTTGGATCAGTCTGTCAATGCACTATTTGACGTTGATCTAACTGAGAATGTCCACTTTGAGATTGTAGGACTACTTCCGGATTTAAAATGAGAAAGCATTAACCACTAATTTGGTCCCTTGCAGGAAGTTGTTAAGATTGGCCTTGTGTGCCCCATCAACCACATGGCCAGGGATGACAGTTTATGGAAAAAACTCAATGACATCAAAAGTGCAGCTGATGATGGCAATTATTTTGCTATTTGTCACAAAGTGCTGTATCCGACCAGCAAAGAGCATCACCGAGTAATCGTTTAGTCATCTTTGTGTGTTCTGTTGGTGTTGAGGTCATGATGATTTCCAAAGCATGCCAATTGTTGGGAAGGAAAGTAATAACACAGCAATTTGACACAGAAGCACACAGGACTTGGTTTCCATTGTTTAATGGGCTGTACCTATCTGTTCCTTTAGCTGAATGACTTGCTCAGGTGGTATCTTGTTATAACAGGACTCACTGAGATTGTGACTTTATTCCAAACAATTTTCATCACATAATGTTATGATTTGGAATAAAGCTTCAGTGAAATTGATGAAATATTGCGGAAATCACTTGTTCAGGTTTTGCAATGACAAAATATCCACCCACAACTTATCCACTTTAACGTGTCCCCTGTGCCTCCACCTCAATCTGGCCCTGCGTGTGAGGGACTATTATGTAGACTTCGAGTTGAAAAGAGAGAGTGGGGGGGGGGGTTGAGGACTTGTAGAAAGATGGGGAAGTTGCAAACATGGGGTTAAGGATTTGAGGAAGAAATGGGGGAGTGGAGGATAGAGAGTTGGGGTGGGGGGAGAAGGGGTGGGCAGAGAAGTGATAGAGTTGGGAAAGGGGGTGTTGAAGTTTGGGGGTGGGGGGGGGAGATTAACACAGATTGAAAAGTAAGGGGAGGAAATGCACCCCTGTCTCACCCCTTTTCCAATTCCAAAGCATTCTGTCTCTCCATACTCTGTTCTTACTGTAACTTGTTTAGTGTTCAGGGTTTCTATCATATATATCAGTTGCTTTGAATCCCCATAGCTCTCAGGATAATTTACATCAATTAATGATAAACACAATTGAAAACTTTCTGATAATCTCCAGAGGGCTGCAAAAGTATTCACCCCCTCCAAAGTTTTCACATTTTGATGCCACCTGAGCTTATTTCATGATACCTTCAAATTAAACTTATTCTATGGTGTTCACAAACGACTCCAAAGTGATAAAGCTAAAAATATGCAGATAAAAAGTGAATAATTTAGATTAACAGAGAAAATCAGATCATTATCAGTTTCATAAGTATTCAAACCCTTTCCCGAAATAACCTAAAATCACTTCAGGAGCAAATTATTTGTTTGAAAGGTTACAAAATAAGTGCAATAGGTTTCACATGTATGTTATCAGTGGTTTAAATTAAAAATTACGCTCCACCACTTATCTGAGGAGTTTTAATGTGCAACTCACTTGGTCAACCAACAAAGCAAACATGAAGATCAAGGAGCTTTCCAAAGAAGTCAGACAAAACATGGTGGAGAAGCACCGTTCAGGAGAGGGTTATAAGAAGATTTCAAATTCACTCATTACACCTTTGAGTACAGTGAAATACATCATTATGAGGTGGACGATGTATCATTCCACCCAGACTCAACCCACATCCAAACTCAGAAGCCAATCCAAACCTGGTTCAGGATGTCATTGTAAATCCAACAATGAGTTTGAAAGATATGTTTTTGTTTCACGATTGCCACTTCTGAAATGATGTGTTAATGTTAGCGAAGCAAATAGATGCAAACGAGGCCGTATATATTTGTAAAACTTTCATTCATGTGGCATATATATGTGTGTGTGTGTGTGTGTGTGTGTGTGTGTGTGTGTGTGTGTGTGTGTGTGTGTGTGTGTGTGTGTGTGTGTGTGTGTGTGTGTGTGTGTGTGTGTGTGTGTGTATGTGTGTGTGTATATATTCCATGCCATTCCATTCCATTGGGACCATACCCTGTGCAGAGCGTTGGTGCTGCCTAAGTAGTCTCCTCGGTTATTGGGCACAATCCTGGACAAGTCACCACTCCGCCACAAGATACCAGCAAGCTGGCACTCATTTTGCCGACCTCGGAAGGATGACAGGCAGAGTTAACCCCACCTGGTATTAATTCAACGGATTGGATTTGAACTTAGGATCCTGGGATCCCAAGCCCACCACCCTAACCATTAAGCCAACACCAGGCATATATATATATATATATATATATATATATATATATATATATATATATATATATATATATATATATATATATATATATATATATATATATATATATATATATATATATACACACACACACACACACACACACACACACACACACACACACACACACACACACACACACACACACACACACACACACACACACACACACACACACACACACACACACACACATATATTTGTATATTTGCATAACCTTCATCAATGTGGCAAGATATGTGAAGGAAAACTTTAATCCAAACGACTGTCTCAGAAATGCAATTCTAAATATGCAACACCTTTTTTTTTGTACAGCTGTCCTTGGAGAGAAATTGGCATATAAATTGTGTGAGATCATAGAGGAAGCTATTTGGCAGTTAGCTTAACAGCTGCCACACTGCTTTCAGCTTTTGCTACCATAACAGGAATCATCGGCATTCATAGCAGCACATATTCAATGCAGTTGTTTTGATAAGGATATTGAAGTTATTATAAACTAAGCCAAGTTAGGGTCGGGTTCACCTCTGAGCAAACCTAATGACAGGTGCAAATTCAATCGTGCACATTTCTCAAATGATTTGGGAACATTGTACAACACATGGAATCAACCCTCCAAGATTGCGATCAAACATGACAAAAACATGACGAACCAAATGACATTCTGACAGCCGTGAGTTGAGCATAAAATGTTATTCGGCTGCTTTTAATTGCTGCGTGTGCCCCTTGTCTCATTTCAAGTCATTCGACCCTTATTGTGTGCCCCTTGTCTGCCTGTTTTCCTTTCATCCATTGTAAGGATATTGACCTCTCATCCTCTTGTGGTCACTTCTTCCATGAGCCTTGAACAATGGCAGTATAAATCAAGAAAAAATAATTATTTCACAATAAAGGTTTTCTATTGATTGAGGTGACTATAACATTTCGAATGGTGATTTTGAGTTAACGTTAAGATTCAATCAATTTTCAAAATCAATCAGGATCAGCTGTTTTTTTTTTTAAAAAAGCAGAAAGAAACTTTTTTTTTTAATGCAGCGTTTTTGTTTTTTCACATGAATGAGACTCATGGAAGAGCAAGGTAGAACTGACAGTCAAACAAATATCAAGGGAATGAACAAACGGGAAAAGTGGACAGGAAGGAGGGGGGACACTTAAATTAGCAAGTAAAATGGTTGGGTTAGGAAAGGTTAATGTGTCAAAATTGAGGATTACAATGCACAACTTTCAAGTGACTTTTGAAATGACGTATTAATGCGAACGAAGCAAATATCTAATGAGGCCTTTTGTGCACGTGCTGCGTGCGTTTTCAGCGATTTGGTTCTGCTCACTGGACACTTTTAACCTGCTACTACTAGAGTGAAATGTGCAATTCAAATAGTCTTTTTAACATAATTTTCAGCATTTATACGAAAGTTAGTGGCAATTTCAAAATGGTTAATCATAATTGTTCTCTTCCTGAATGCAAATCGGACTCACAGAAATGTAGGAAATACGAAAGATATCCATGGGTGAGAGGAGTTGAGTTCCTACCTTCCTGCTTATACAATCATCGACTAGTGGCAGCGAATATAACACACACACACACACACACACACACACACACACACACACACACACACACACACACACACACACACACACACACACACACACACACACACACACACACACTTCTTATTTAACCAATACATGCAAAAATCTCGTATAATGTCGATTGTGGGTCCAGAACCAAACAAATTATATATATTTACAACGACCATAACAGCCCATAACAGCTCCCACTCCGACTACCACCCCCCTCCAAAAGATGATTAATATTTGATATCATTTAAACTTACCCTGTGCATTGACAAGCCCCAGATATGACCATCCATCGGTGTTGAAAAGTAACCAAACCAGATATGGTGTCTGCATCTGGGAGGTCTGCCTGAATGTTGGTAATGACAGCATTGTCTTTCCAATAATAGTCCTCCATTAAAGAAATCAGCAAGTCTGCCACGTTCACACGAGGTAATCCCCCAAGTTTCAAAGTCCACTCACTGGCAGTGATGGTAGAAGGTTTGGGTAGAACATACCAATCGATAGACCTTCAGGCCTTGCACCAGTCCATATCCTGCAGTGCAGGGAGCTGCAAGCTATCAGTTTTTTGGGCAAATTAAGAAAGTTCTCCAACTCTTTCCTTGTGTGGAGGCACACCCCTTTCTCAAAGGTATGTTTCCAAGTATTTTCGGCTTCTTTTCAAAGCTTTCTGAGCCATTTCAGGTAATAATAGTTGAAAGGCACACATGATATTCAGCTGCCCCGATGAACCTTTGTTCTTGGGGTTTCTGTGCATGTGCACTGAGCATTATGTGGTGGCTTCCGTCATTTCAAAAGTTGCGTATTGTTGGTAGCCATCTCTGCAGTCCGAGTCACTCTTGAAATTTGATGGTTGGGGGTTTACTGATGAAGCCTACATGGTCTTCTTTTCTCTTTTTTGGAGTCAGCCTCGAGTCAGTCAAGTCAAACCTCGAGTCAGATTCTGCAACCAGTCCAGACGGCATCAGCCCACGTGTCCTCAAAGCCTGCTCTTCTGTTCTTGCTCACCCTCTCTCTGTTCTATTCACCCTCTCATTTGCCCAAGGTCTTCTGCCATCTGCTCGGAAATCTGCTAACATCACCGCCCTGCATAAAAAAGGTGCAAAAACAGATCCCTGTAACTACAGACCAATCAGCCTTCTCCCAAACATCAGCAAGGTTATGGAATCCATCATCGCTTCAGACATGAAATCCTTCCTCTTCTCCAATGGCTTGATTTCCAATCATCAATTTAGTTTCAGACCAGGTCACTCTACCCTGGATATGCTGCTTCTGCTCTCCCATCAATGGATGGAGGTCCTCAATGCCAGACAGGAAATCCGAGCCGTATCCCTGGACATATCACGTGCTTTTGACACAGTCTGGCACCCTGCCCTACTCATCAAACTCTCTTCCCATGGTATTCATGGCCATCTCCACTCATGGCTCCAGACTTCCTCTCCTGTCGCAGTCAACGTGTGGCCCTAAATGGAGTTCTTTCATCCCCTCTTCCTGTGCAGGCTGGAGTTCCTCAAGGTAGCGTTCTGGGCCCAGTTCTTTTTCTGGTTTTCATCAATGATCTCTCCGACTCTCTGGAAAATCCTCTATTTATCTTTGCCGCCGACTCCACCCTCTGCCGTACCATCTGTCATCCCTCAGACCGGCAAGCAGCAGCTTCTTCGCTCACTGCAGATCTGGATAAAATCACAAACTGGTCCAACACGTGGAACATGTCTTTCAATCCAGACAAATCTCACACTCTCACTATGTCTCTTCGAAAGGACCGTTTAGAAACCCCCCCATCCACTTTCTCAACAATCCTCTGGAAGAAGTCTTTTCTTTCAAGCTTCTGGGTCTCACTATCTGCCATGACCTTTCCTGGGAAAGTCACATTTCCAACCTCCCTCAAAAGCCAGTCGCCGACTGGGAATCCTCCGTCGTGCAAAGTCCTTCCTCGGCCCTCTTGAGCTCCTGACCACTTACAAAGCTTTTGTCCGTAGCCTGATGGAGTACTGCTCTCCCCTCTGGGCTGGTGCTCCTGCCTCCCACCTTTCTCGGCTTCACGCTGTCGAAACCAGGGCATTTAGGATCATCGGCATCTCCCGCAATGAAGCTGAGTCTTTGGGCCTCTCACTCAATCACCACAGGTTGGTCGGTGGTCTTTCTGTCTTCTACCGACTCCTCTCCAGCCTTGCCCCCCCTGCTCTCTCTGCGATTTGTCCCCACCACATTTCCACAGGGCGCTCAAGGTCCGCCAACAACCCCCTTCTGGTAAAACTACCAAAATCACGAATCACTGCTCATCTTCACTCTTTCATCCCTCTTTTTTCCCGCCTTTGGAATAAACTTCCTCACTCTATTCTTTCCCATTCTTCCCTCCAGGCTTTCAAAACAGCTGTTCACCACCACCTCTTATCTTCCCCCATCCAAATCCTCGATGTTTTCTACCCCCGATAATCCACCCAAGCCCACTTCCTTCAATTCCCCTGCTTTCCTTCCTGAAAGTCCCTGTCATGTCCATCTTCTCTTCGCCATGTTCCCCGTCCCATCCCCATCCCTCTCCCTTCCACAGTTCACCTAATGTGTCTGTTCCCCACTGTTTTGTCCCTTCCACTCCCGCCCCTCTTGTCTCATGCCCCCTTGCTGGGAGTTGTGTGTTAGCTCTCATACGAGCCTCGACCAAGGTATACAAAAAAAAGCAGATGGCTGTGGGGAGCTTCATTTGCTGATGGTGGAGCTGTGCTGCTAATGCAGTGCCCCTTGTTCGTTAGAGCAGGAATTTTGAATTTCGTCATGGTGCCAGTGATAGCTCACCTACTCTTCATGAAGAAAACTGTGGGATATTATTTGCCTCAATGTTTTAACAGCCTGGGAATGTTTTTGTCCCAAGTCTTTCATGAACGAGTTGGCCATACCTGACTTTTGACTGAAGGTGGCAGAAATTTGTAATTTGTTTTCAATAACTCACATACCATTTGCAAAAAGACATCATGAGATCTTTAACGTTACCAACTATTGATAACAGATGGGAAGCCTGGTTTAACATTTATCTGATGGATGGCACACACATTGATGCCTCGCCATGCCTGCAAAAGACCAGAGAGGCGAGTATGCAATCCTCGCCTCGGCTATCCTGCCAGCTCACCCGCATAGCGAGACATATTCAAGTGACAGAAAAGGTGCAATGTATGGGAGGTTTCTAAAACAGCGAAGAAGGTGGGGGTTAGAAAGGTTTATGAGCTGTGGGGAGTAGTGACACTCCTGATTACAGCAATTATTCCACCATGGCAGAAATCAGATGTTGAAAAGAAAGAAGTCAGTCGCCAGGGAGGGATGCAAGTGAGTTGGGGGTGTTATTGGGTAGGACAGGTTATAATAAACAGCGCCCAGAGAGGCAACGTTGACTTTTTTATGGAGCTCACACTTCACAAGGTAAAGGCAACTCGAGGTTGGGACTACAAAAGGAAAGTTAGAGAAACACTTGAGAAGAAATATCTGATTGTTTGTGACTTGAGTCATCTGTACTCATAGTTTGTAGTCCTGAGGGAATGATAGCATGGCAAGTTGGGTTAAAATATAAGGTTGAGAGGAGGATAGAAGAACAAGAAGGAAAAAGGAGGGGTGCATGAGAAAAAGGGAAAGAGACAGGAGACAAAAGGAAGTCAAAAGGAGAGATGGGTAAATTAGATATTTTATTCAGATATAACTGGATGATTATGGAATATCCTTTAAAAATCTTGTCTATACAGTGTATTTTTTTTGGTATTTCTTTTACAATGGGTGGATTCTGAAAGGAATGCAATCCTTTCTGCATATTGCTCAGGATTATCAACCATGACTACGATAAATATGATCCAAGAGGGTGCACTAATGTAATTGTCTCACTCTGCAGGTGCCCTTTGTCAAGTCCATGAAATTTAGCCATTGCTGCTGAGCTGGGAAGTTTGCCCAAGCAGTGATGGCAAAAAGCCAAAGATATAGGAACAGTTGTCCCTCTTTTCTTTGACATTGATATTAAATATAGGGCTTCCATTACATTTTGAAAGAGAAAATAAAAAATATATATTCTTAATTACTGTGCTGCTGTAAACCTGCAAATCTCTGGTATAGATATTGATTTACTTTAACTCGATTAATGGATCATCAATCATGAATTATATTCACATCTTACCTCTTCAAAATTGCAGAATGGTGATGCATTTTGAATGAATTTGTTTGTCATTATGAGGAGTACAGGAATTCAATGTGCCCAAACAAAATTATGGGATAAAAACAGTGTAGTTGAACTGTAATCCTAAATTCTGGGACTCGTGCTTTCATTATCGAATTGAGATAGACTTCATGAGAAATATCTGATTGCTTGCGCTTGAATCATCCACACTCGTAATTTGTAGTCCTAAAAGTATGATGGCATGCTAAGTTGGGTAAAAATAGTTTTTGGTATTGTTTGTTGGTACAGAATAATTGTTGGTCTATTATATTTTTTGGTATATAATATTTTTGGTATGGATTATTTTTTGGTATAGAATATTTTTTTGTATATAATATTTTTGGTATACAATATTTTTTCGTATATCATATTTTTTGGTTTATAATTTTTTTGGAAATTACCTGTTCTTGTTGCTCTAGTAATAAATTTATAATTTTAGATGAAGTGAAAAGGTTGCTAAGCTTGAGTAAGGATCGGATAAATTATGGATTAAAATGTTATGGAGGTCTCATTGTCATATGAGGGCAGGAAATGGGACACTCTCAAACTGGACATGACAATTAATACAAGGGGGAATACAAAATACAAACAATTAAATTTATGAAAATATATCTGCTGGCTTGCTGGGATCACCCAAATGTGTATTACAATCTTAAAACTACTTCTTTAGCCTCAAATCTTTTTTCCCCTTTTGACACCTGACTCTAACTCAGCCTTTTTATTGTCTTTTAGCTTCTCCATATTGTCTTTTAGCTTCTCTGTAACCCCTAATTTGATCAATTCTTTCTTATTCTTTTTTACATGCCACTTGTTCCATTGCATTTGCACTGTTGAAGCAGGTGCAAATGATGATGGATGAGGTTCAACAAGTGCACCATAATAACACCTGTTTGGCCAACCAACACCAAAAGTGTTTTTCCTATTCTCCCCAGTGGACTGTGCAGATGACAAATCTGAAACCAATCGAACAAGAAGGCACTATATATTGTTTCTTTAACCTAATTATTGTCTTTCTAAGCATGCAAAAAATGCATTTCTCACACTTATCAAGATCTACCAGCCTATTGGTAGAAATGTTTAGGGCATCAGCTCTGAATCTGGGAGTCTGCCGTCTGAACCCTAGTCAAGTCATCACGACTTTAAAGTGGTACGTGCTGCTTCGTTGCTTGATGCTCAGAATTTAAAAGAACAGAGCACGGACAAACAACCATTTGTCAGTAATAATAGTGCAAGCCTTCATGGGCCTAATGGGCCTACACCAACCTACTCCCATTCTTAACCCCCGATGGATTTAGTCCGAAATGAGGGCTTATGGATTTGGTCTCGATTTTCGTGTCCATGCGTGTGTGCGCCCACAACAATATCTCGGGCATGTATGGACCGATTTTATTCATACTTGGCACAAAGACAATACATGATGGTACACATATGCACATCATTTTTCTCGACATCAGTTCCAAGATGGCTGACTGGCGGCCATTTTAGTTGTAAAAAAAAAAACTGGTATCGAACACATCCTCAACTATTTCTCAGATAGGCATTTACCGATCTTGTTCAAACTTGGCATGCAGCTAAGAAATGATGGCATACATAAGCATGCCATTTGTTTTCGAGATTAGAGATACTTACATATGTACATCATTTTATTTTTTGATCAGATCCAAGATGGTGACTGGTGGACATTTTGTTGCTCAAGTGTCCCCAACTATTTCTCAGAATTGCATAGTCTGATTCTCTTCAAACTTGGCACAATCACAGTACATGTTGGCATACATGTGCCCCTCACTTTATTTTGTGATGTGATCAAAGATGGCCAGCTTGTCGACTGGCGGCCATTTTAGGTGTACATAAATATCGGCTAGCCCTTTAACTTCATCCAGCAAAATTACTAAAACAACAGGGGCGATGACATTTTATGTCTATTTAGGCCTTATTTATTTTATAACTTGGTTTACACAGTTCTTCAGCTAAAATGTAGAGTCGGTAGGTCGAAATATAAATATAAATATAATTTCAATTTTTAGGAATTATTAATTTTTATGATTTTTTTTCGGATGTTCCATGGAAAAGACAAGGGTAGGTGGGGGGAAAATAAATATAAATCCCAGACCAGGAGGATCTAAGAAAGCATTGAAGATGGAAGACCATTCAAATGCAGGATACCCATGTTCACTGTATCATCTGATGTGAAAAACATTAAAGAAGGATTAAAAGTTGTTTTTACAATATAGTCTGGCATGTTTTTCTTATAGAAACCTGTTGGATCATCAAACAAATGGAAACAATGCTGAGAAAATTACTGTCCAAGTTTAGACTGAAAGATCATTCTCGCAGAGCAAGATCTCATACAGGTTTTGTAAAAATTTGTCTGCTTCATTAAAAACAATGGCTATGAAAACACATCTTTAAGAGAAATCAGAAAAGCAGTAATGGTACCTAAAACAGTTAAGACCACCAGGAATAACACATCCCACTGCAATATAAAGCCATTGGCAAAAAATCAATTTGAAAAATAAAAAATAAAGTACAATATCAAATTGTACATGTAGTCCAATCTTTCAAGTGTTCAACAACAGTTCACTGTCACATCAAGCACATGGGGATACTTCAATGGCATCAGAACCCAGGCTGCTACACATAGCATTGCCACAGTACATAAGGTTATTTCTTGCGTTTTTCCTGTCCATTCACTTCCTCTGGTTTCACACTTCTGTTTTTTTCCCTCTAGCCAAGCAAGCTGTACATATCGGCCACTGATTTCTGGTCTGTTGAAGGCTAAATATCAGCCTCTCGCAGGGAAACTTTGACGTACTTGGCACCGAAATCTTTCAATACGAACAGCGGTGTACAACTTTCGACGGAAACAAAATCGGCACGATCGAGAGTAGCCTGCGAATCATCCCTGCTGCTGCACTGAATTGATGCAATAGTTCGGCCAGAATATTCGTCATCAAGATGTTGCGTGATAAAATCACCAATACAGTCACTCAAATTTATACCGCTGACATACTTCTTAACAATCACTTTTTCCCCCAGAAACCACAGTCAATCTGAACCACGCTGGCCACTGTTCAGACACCATGACCGAAGACTACTGCGCAGCTCTACTACACAGTTTGGTTAAAGGGGACTCGGAATTTGGTGCGCACACGCGAAATTATATTTTGAAAGTAAATGCCAACGTTTACATTTCGGGTCTTGAAACTTTTGCACCTTCAGTGGAAAATTTATCAATATAAAAGGCTAAAAATGTGTTTATATTTATATTTCATTTTTGGCAAATATACCGTCGGCGGATCTGTAAACCAAGTTATAAAATAACTAAGGCCTTACTTGTTATTATTATTATTTGCAATTAAATTTATGAAAATTTTCCAAGATTAAGGCCTCATATATTCAGTAATCATTGCAAGTTCAAATCATATTCATCAATGTTCTTATGAGCAACTTACTCTTCGTAGAAATTTAAAAGGTCAACAAATAAGCCAATGAAAAGGTTAACAAATAATTTATGGAACAGGCTCTGCTGGCTTGCTGGGATCATCCAAATGTGTATTCCCATCTTTAAACTCCTAAACCTCAAATCCTTTTTCCTTTTGACTCCTGACTCACAACTTTGTCCATATTGTCTTTTAGTTTATCTGTAACACGTAATTTGATCCACTCTCTTATTCTTTTTTTTTGCATGTCATAACTTATGAAACAGGTTCTGCTGCCTTGCTAACTCAGACTCATAACACACAAAAAGAGTAATTTATCTAGACATTATTCATGGTGGAAATAAATTAGCAACAAGTATTGCTCATTATCTAAGAAGCTTACAGCAGAAGAGTCAGTCTATCTTTAAAAATACGAGGTCATTGCGTGCCAGTACCCTTAACTCATTCATTGTTCCTTGCTTCTCCCATCTATGGAACTGCCTTTCAGAGGCTGGTCTTTCCAACTCATCCTTGCAGGTTATCAAGCAGGCAGTGTACTGCTATTTCATGTCATCCCACATCCTCACCCATTATCTTTATTACCCTCATTAACCATTCCTAACCCAAACGTCTTTACTTCCTCTTTTTCTCTCTCCTCTCTCTCTCTCTCTCTCTCTCTCTCTCTCTCTCTCTCTCTCTCTCTCTCTCTCTCTCTCTCTCTCTCTCTCTCTCTCTCTCTCTCTCTCTCTCTTGTTTGTTGATTCCCTTGCTGTTTTTGCCCAATTATTGCCTCATTATACGTCATTGTCACTTCAACCTTGTTCTTCCATTAGCCTTGCTCTTCTTCAGAGAGAATAAACATACACCATCTTTGAATTCCTTTGAATGATGTACTTTTCTTCATTTTTAAACTCATCATGTTGGGCAGAAAATTGCAGATGTAAAATGGCTGGCCATTAATCATTTGGCTGGCTTGCATTTCAATGAACACACTGATATTAATTTGTGTTCTAATTATCTCAACACACAAAAAGAGCGACTTATAAATCAACAACACTCCCTTCTGGGATTAACAAGAATTTAGAGGACAGGTATTATGGTTTCAGTACCTTTGCAATAATGCAGTCTTTTTCATTTTACAAGTTTTGTGTCAGCCATTTGTCCTGCTGGCAAAGCGATTAAGGTGGAAACAGTAATGCCTAGCACTGGTGTTGATGTGAAGTTTAAAAATCCTTGTGACCATTGCATACCACTGCCATTTTTGGTGGTCATCCATGGTCCTGTCATCCATGTAATGTCCTGTGGAGTTCATGCTGGTCCATTGGTTTGTTTAACGAGATGACCATGTTTATTTTGAGTGTAATAATTGTATAACAATAATTTGCACAACTTTGATATAGTTTTGGTTTATAGTGTAACACACAGCATGTTTGGACTTCAGGGTGGGTGGATGTGGGGGTGGGGGTGGGGGGCAAAGGAGTAACCGAGATGTTCAGCCATTTGGGTTACAGCTAACAAGCTGGTGACTATCCTATCATAAGCAGCCGGTGACATTCCTACGATGGTTGTAGCTCGTACATCGACATAGACTCCTTGATTGTGGCCTGAGAGACAGTTTCTCGGAAGTGATGTACATGGGGTTCAGTGGTGGGAAAAGCAAGGATCATGGGACTCACAAATCCAGGAAATAGAGCTTGAATTGAAATTGAATTGACACATGGTGGATGATCAGCTTCCCCTTAATGAGAATATTGAAAGTGGTGAATGCTTTATCAAGCAGGAGAATGAAGAAGCAGTGGCCAACACTCAATAATGTATACCAGAGCAACCCAGAGCACCTTGTTGTGATGATGAACAAGCTCATGGTCAGCATCGAGTTCATGGAGAGGATGTCTGGCATGACCCAATCGACCTCACCACCTAGAGTCACTGACACACAGGTGTGTGATGACATGTCGTGGCATGAGCGCGATCCAGCGATGATGGGTTGGTATGGGACTTGACAGGATGAAAGGGACATCAAGCAACAACAGCAACAACAGCAAGGCTGTGACTGGCCACGGAATGCTGTGACTGGTCACCGGAATGCTGTGACCTCATCCAGGATGGCAAATGCTTTGAGAAAAGTCAACTTCCTTACTGCGTCCCTTCTGGTCTTGCACCCTCTGCTCTTTCCATGCTTTGTCTCCATCTCCTCCCCCCAAGGTTTCTGCCAGTAACACATGAACCTGCCAGTACCCCCTTCCAGACTGACTTCTTACCTCCACTCATTCGTTCCCCTTTTTTCCTGCCTGTGGATCCAACTTCCACATTCTCTTCAATCTCATCCTTCCAGCCAGGTCTTCAAGACAGCTGTTCACCATCTTCTCAGAGAATCCCCCATCCACAACCATTATCTTTTCTACCCCTATTAACCCCACCCCACTGCCCCACCCCTAAACCCACCTCTTTACAGGTTTCTAGTTTTTTCTTTCTTCCTGAGAGTTTGCAGCCTGTGTCCATCTTGTTCACCCTCCTGAATCCTCCCCAGCCCTCATTCTTCCCCATGCCCCTTATGTCTGCAAGATTTCCTCTATTTAGTCCCTCAATGCTGCTCTTGGTGTGCCCCTTCTCTTTCTACTCTTATTTTCGTTTGGTTGTGTCCTGATTCATTCTGTGTCTCAGCTCTTCCACCAGCTGGATTTTGTACTCCAAAAAACTGCAGCAATACTTGCAGTGGATGTACTATCTGTAAGATAAGACTTAAACCATTCAAGACCAGGACAAGTACCACCAAAACAAGAATGAAGATGATGAAGTAGAAGATTATGATTGTGTCAAAAACAGCTGTTAGGTCCAGAAGTATTAAAAAAAAAACATCTTTGTGAGCTCCAAGAGAGCCGTGACAGTGCTGTGTAACTGTTTAAAACGAGGCTGGAAGGGTTCTAACAGACAATGCAGGTGCAAGTATTGTAGCAGCTCAATGGCAACAATGCATTAAACAATCTAAGAGATGAATGGTAAACGAGAAATAGCTTGATTGTAGTTTTGGAAATCATTTAATGGTTGAAAGGTTTCGTCAAGATATGGATTGTTATCACATGTTTAAATAAAGATGGAACTATAGAAGCAATGGAGCAATTTATTCCTTCAAGAAAAAGTGGAAAGAGAACCGGAAGTCAAGAGACAATCTGAGGTTGATGGAACGGGATCTAGTAAAATCGTTATTTTCTTTGAATTGCCAATAATTGTTTGGAATGCATATAAACTAACAGGTGAGAAATGATCCAAACAGAAAGAAGTAATGAGTGAAGAGGGAAGAGGTCGAGGACAAAGAGCAAGTTTGGTAAGTGGATGAGGAATAAATGAGATCTTATCTTTGAAAGCAGCAGTGATTTGCTTTGCTCGTGAAAGAGATGGAATAAGTGGGAAAGCAGCTTGGAGACTGTTTAGAAGTTTATCAATAACAGAGAAAAAAATCTTAGTGCTGCAAGAGTTGTTTTCAATCAGTAATAGAGAATAAAATCTTAGTGCTGGAATAGTTGTTTTCAATCAAGGTACAATGTGAAGCTGTTTCTGCAGCAACAGATTCAATGCAGTGAACTATTGCTGTTTTGAGTCACATGCTGAAGTTAGTTACTGTTTGAGTTTTGTTATATAATCTCTTTCCAATTTGCAGCAGTTTGTTTTAGGAAGATGTAAATTGGCATTAAACCAGGGAGAACGCTTTCCTGATTTATACAATCCAATGATAAATGGAGAAGAGTGATCAAGGGCTTGAAAAAGCAACAGTTTAAAATCGACAGCAGCTGTTCAGGATCATCAGTGAGGTTGGGAATGGAATCAAATTTTATAATTTCTTGCCAAACTGTTGAATATCCAGAGAGTTCATGTTACAGTATGTCACAGACTTCTTTGGCTGCAAAAGTTTCAACGATTGAAATGTAAAGGTAATAAATGAGTGGTCATAAAAAGTTAGCATTCTAAAAACAACACCAGTTAGAGGATCAATGTCATGGGATAAAACAAGATCCAAAGTATGACTGTGAACATGAGTGGGGCAGAGAATGTCACCGCAGATTATAAACATTCACAAAATCAATAAAACTTTGAGAAGGATGATCATGGAGATCATCACTATAAATGTTAAAATTCCCTATCATCAATATCATTCCTGGATTAATAAGTATAAATGATTTTTTTTTAAATCTGATAAGTCTTCAATAAATGATTCAGTTCTGTTTCAGAGCACTAGGTCAGGTCAGGTATGGGAGCATGTGCCAGAACAGCGCGTCGCTGCGTCCACTTTCCGCCGGTACTCCAGGGGCCTCCGTCTGGCCATCCCCCAGGCAGATGCCAGGCCCATCCCCATCTCCTTGAGATGATGGTCAACCTGTTGCAACCATGAGGCACGTGGTCGGCCCACTGGCCTCCTCCACTCATGAGACTCCCTCGCTGAGAGAATCTGGTGGGCAGGATCAGCATCAGAAAAACGAGCCACATGTCCATACAGCCGCAACTGACGCTCACGGACTATGCAGGTAACAAATCTCATCCGAGTCTCTCTCAGCAACCGCTCGTTGGACACAAAATCCAAACAGCGATAGCCAAGGATTCTCCGAAGAGACCTGGTACCAAAGGAATTAAGTCTCCATCTCAGATCCTTGGTCAGAGTCCAAGTCTCGCACCCATAGAGCAAGACTGGAAGTACCAAGGACCTGAAGACTCAGACTTTCGTCCTCCCGCACAGGTACCGGCAGCGCCACACCTCATGATCCAGTGAATCCATGACTCCCCAGGCCCGACCCAGACGTCTATTGACCTCTGACTCGCAGCCAGCAGAGACATGAATATCACTGCCAAGGTAAGTGAATCTCTCCACGACCTCAACATCCTCACCACAAACAGACACAGACAGGACAGCAGCATCCAAGATGTCACCGAAAGCCTGGATCTTAGTTTTGACCCAAGAAACCCGTTATCCCAATGGCTCCGACTCCTCATTCAGCACCTCGAGGGCCCCCAAGAGGATGTCTAAAGTCTCCGCAAAGATGACTGCATCATCTGCAAAATCAAGGTCCGAGATCTTGACATTCCCAAATGATGCACCGCAACTTGATCTCTCCGACATCCTCCCTAAAATCCAGTCCATACAAGTGCGGAAAAGTGTGGGGGCCAGTACACATCCCTGACGAACTCCAGTAACAACTGGAAATAAGTCAGAGATGGTACCACCACACTTCACAGCACTCTCAGTACCAGAATAGAGTTCAGACATCAGATCGATCAGTTTTGGTGGCACCCCACGAAGACCAAGAATCCTCCAGAGGACATCCCGATTCACTGAATCGAACGCTTTACAGAGATCAACATAGGCTGCAAGCAGCCCCTGCCGAAACTCTCGTCTGCGTTCGGTGAGGACACGAAGTGCAAGGATACGGTCAATCGTTGACCTCTTTGGTGTAAAGCCTGACTGCTCTGGACGCTGGTGCTCAAGCAGATGGTGGCGAACCCTATCAAGAATTATCCGAGCAAAGACCTTGCCCGGCACTGAGAGCAGCGTCACCCCTCGGTAGTTGTTGCAGTCTTGGCGATCACCCTTCCCTTTCCAGAGAGGGACAACAAGGCCCCTCTTCCAGTCAGTTGGGATGATGGCTGTGTTCCAGGCAGAGCACAAAACTGCATGCAACGACATGAGTGCAGCATTTCCACCAGCCTTGAGAAGTTCAGCATGGATGCCACAGATCCCTGGAGCTTTGCCCCGTTTCAACTGGTTCACCGCAGCCCGTGTTTCCACAAGCGAAGGTGGACCACAGTTGATTCGAGGGTCAGCAACAGGGATTGTAACACCCTTGACGTCCAACTCGACAGCTGGGGGATCAGCCTGGTACAACCGCTCAAAGTAACCGGCCCAGCGGGCCTTCACTTCAGACTCCTCTGTCAAGAGCCTACCACTCTCTGCTCGAACTGCAGTGCTCCGAGGGATGGGCTTGGATGAACGTAATGCGCGAATTCCCCTGTAAGCGGGACGAGAATCACCTGTCCACAGGTGATGCTCTACCCCCTCACAGATTCCTCGCACATAGGCCTCCTTGTCCACCCTCAGTGCACGTACAGTTTTACGCCTCAGCTCCCTGAACAGCTCAGCTCTGCCATTCAGCCTGGCCCTGCGACTCTGGTGAATGGTATCCAGTGTCCCTTGAGAGACAAAATTCTTCTTTGCCCTGCGGTAAGCTCCAAGGCATCCACCGGCAACATCAAGGACGGTGGTCTTGAAGGTGCTCCACAACTCTTCAGGACCCCCCAAAGCACCCAGACCCCCCAAGTGTCCACTCAGCCTGTTCGCAAACTCCTCAGCTACTCTCTCATCCCTGAGCTTGGCAACATCCAGCCTCGGCTGGGATGGTACCATTCTCCAGGATTTAAGGTGCAGCTTTATAGTTGCTACAACAAGCCTGTGGTCAGTATTGAGGAACTGAGCACTCCGGTAGACCCTGCAGTTCTGGATCATCCTCCAACGACCGTCAATGAGGACATGGTCAATCTCTTTTGCCACACCGCCAGCGTTGGAATACCAAGTCCAGCGATGAGCTTGTGGGTGCTGAAACCATGAACCAGCCACCCTAAGTCCATGACTTCTTGCAAAGTCAAGGAACTTAGTGCTATTCTGGTTCATAGTTCCTGATCCATGGGGACCAACACATACCTCATAACCATCCCTATCAGTTCCAGTCGATGCATTGAAATCCCCCAAGACTAGAAGTGTATCTCGTCTGGGGCACTGATCAACCACAGACTTGAGTGTGGCGTAGAATGCATCCTTCACGGTGAGATCACTCGCCTCAGTAGGAGCATAAACAGAGACCAGGGAAATGACACCTAAGGAGTGACGAATCCTTAATCTCATAATACGCTCGTTGACCGGTGTTACCTCAATTATCATTGGGGTCAGCTTATTGGACACAGCTACAGCAACTCCTTGGGTATGGTAACCATCAGAGCGACCAGACCAATAGTAGGTGTAACCACACACCATTATCTCGCCGCAATCCGGTCTCCGAACCTCAGAGAGAGCTGCAATCCCGATGTCCAAACGCTTGAGTTCAGATGATAACAGAGACAGGTGATCATCCTCTCTTCGGGATAGGACATTCCAGGCACCCACCCGAAGGGACCGCCTCAGGTTAACCCAAGGAGACCGCCGTCTGGTGGACGACACCTCAGCACCACTCCGACACACTCTCCCGCAATCTGTCCCAGGGATGTTACCCCGTGGTTTCCCTCCTATCATCAAAGATTGGGGGTCCCGAAGGCTTTGCCCCAATCCCATCATCCGGTGAGCTGCCCTGCGAAGGGAAGCTGCACAGGAGGTACTCCCACGGAGTGGGTTTTCAGATTTTTTTTGCGTTTTTGCGTTTTGCGGAATGAAGGGTTTTGAGGAATGAAGGGAAGAGCACTAGAAATGATCATGAAATGTAACTTATGGAATTAACAAACTGGTGTGCAAAGGCGTTTGAATGGTAGATATGAGGTAATATAATCAGTAGGATTTGAAAGAGTTGATCGAGACATGCATGGAGTAATTCCAACTCAACCATGATGGAATTCATACCCATAAGGAACTATGTTAGCAGCTGTCGTAGTATTGCCAAGTGAGAGACAAGTTTCAGCCAGCCAGGGCATATCTACATCCACATTGGAAAATTCCTCAAAGGGACCAAGAGATTTGCCAGTAGTAAGTGGATGTGTGTCGAAGTGACCCACTCAGGTGTTGGAAGAAGTTGGCGGTTAGGAAGCCATTACATGTGGTTTAGTGATGGTACATATTTTTGTTGGAATGTACAAATTGTGGAACAAGTAAAAAAGGTATAAGATGACAAAGCCCCAATTGTTTTAGTAATTTTGATGTGTTGAATTAAACGGCTCGTCCATATTTATGTACAACTAAAATGGCTGCCAGTCTACCAGTCGGCCATCTTTGATAAAATCACAAAATAAAGAGAGGTGTAGGTGTATGCCATCATGACCTGTGCTTGTGCCAAGTTTGAACAAAATTGGACCATGCATGTCTGACAAATGGTTGGGGACACATTTAAGTAACAAAATGGCCACCAGTCGGCCACCTTGGATATTATCTCAAAAAAAAAAAATGACGTGCATATGTAGGTCATCATTCATTATCTGGGTGCCAAGTTTAAACAACATCGGTAAATGGATGTCCGAGAAATGGTTGAGCACAAGTTCAACATTGGGTTTTTCACAACTATAATGGCCAAAGTCAGCCACCTTGGATCTGATCATGAGAAAAAAATGACGTAAATATGGAAGCCATTATTCATTATTAGTGTGCCAAGCTTGAACAACATCAGTAAATGCATGTTCGAGAAATGGTTGAGGACGTGTTCAGCATCAGGATTTTTTTTAAAACTAAAATGTCTCTCAGTCGGCCATCTTGGATCTAATCTCGAGAAAAAATGTGCAAATGCCACCCATCATTTTTTATCTGTGAGCCAAGGTTGAACAACATCAGTAAATGCATGCCCGAGAAATGGTTGAGTACGTGATCAACATCGGGGTTTTTTTTTTTTTTACAACTAAAATGGTCGTGTTGGCCATCTTGTATCTGATCTCGAAAAAAAATTACATGCATATGTCAGCCATCATTCATTATCTTTGTGCCAAGTTTGAACAACATTGGTAAATGCTTATCCAAGAAATGGTTGAGGACATGTTCAAAATCAGGTGTTTTTTTTACAACTACAATGGCTGCAAGTCAGACATCTTGGATCTGACCTTGAAATAAAATGGCGTGCTTATGTAAGCCATCATTCTTTACCTGTGTACCAAGGTTGAACAACATCGGTAAAAGCATGTCCGAGAAATGGTTGAGGATGTGTTTGACACCAGGATTTTTTTTTACAAGTAAAATGGCCGCCAGTCAGTCATCTTTGATCACTTCATGAAACAAAATGACGTGCTTATGTATACCACCATATGTTGTTGTTGTGCCAAGTACGAATAAAATTGGTCCATACATGTCCAAGATATGGTTGCAGATGCACGCACGGACACGAAAAGCGAGACCAAATCCATAAGCCCCCATTTCGGAATAAGTCCAATGGGGGCTTATAAAGGGCTATTGTAGAACATGACAATTTCAAATAACTTTTGGAATCTTATTGAAAATTAGCATTACTCATCATCACTTGATACGCCGAACGGCATACGGAGATATAGATAGAGATGTTGTTGCGAATTTGGAAGCTTACTGCACACAACAGCCAGGCCCAATAAATCAGCTATATCGGTAAGTATGTGTTTCTAGTTAGGGTCCCGTCCTATGTTTAATGAGTGATTAATTGTATGTGCTCCGAGTTATTTTGATAGTTATGATTTAAATTACCAACAACAACGACAATGACACCTGCCTTCGCTTCCTTCCACCATCATCCACCAGCACCTTTGCACGCGTATGTGTCAGTATGTACGTGGGTAGAGTCCAGTGTGCTAGGCGGGGTTTCTCTGGACGTTGGTGTGCTGGCTTCGCCCCAAATATGGGCACAAGCGTTGTGCCCATATTTGGGGCAAAACCAGAGCGCAAGCATTTCGGTCTGGCTTGGCTCCAAATATGGGCATAGAGCGTTCTCTCGGCCCAATTAGGGAGTGCGAGCGGGGGATAAGAGAAGCGCACGTGGGCCAAATGAGAGTTGTTGTTGAGAGTTGTCTTCTGGTCTTCAGAGAGTTGAGAATTGTCTTCTGGTCTTCGGTCTTCAGACACCTGGTGGTCTTCTGAAGCCAGTCGTCGCCTTCCTGGAGTCCCGCCAGCAGGGTGTCTTCTCTTGTGGCCTGTGTGCCTGCGAACCTGTCCCGCGAGGATCGCCTGCCTGGGCTTGGAGCGGCATTGTGTAGTGGGTTTGAGTCCTGCCACACCGGATCGTCGAAGACCGCACGAGGTGGAGAGGTCCAAGAATAGGCTCTGACCTCCAGCTCACCTTTCCTCGAGCTGGAGGCCTCCAATAAAGACCTGACGGGTCCGTTTCTTTTTGGGTGTACGTGTGTGTGTGTTTGTGGTGCCAGTCTATTAAGTTAAACTGCATAAGTGCCAGTACATAAATTGCTATTCCTTCATTATTCGGTTAACTCTGCCTTCTTGCGTGCTCCCCTCCCCATTTTAAATAAATATCCCTTTTGTTAAATGTTCCAGCTCGTTTCTGTGTTTCTTTCATTGGCTTGGCATGGTGTGTGTTGAGAAATAGCGAGGCCGTAAATTGTTCATTTGGTCCGACAGGCCTTGGTAATCTCCCCTCAGGTTACACAGGGTTCGGGCTCGGTAACGGCTCGTTCCGCTCGAGGTCTGTCAAGGGTGTGAATTCCCCGGTAGCTTTGTCCACATGGGTAATTAGGTATATTGAAGTTTGAAATTGACCCTACCCCACACGGTCGAATTATTGGCGACTCATGGTCCAGTAAGAGACCCGTGCCTTTCGGACTTATCCAAAAGGCACAACCTCAATTCCGGTGTGTTCAGTGGAGCCGACTCTACTGCTCCCTCTAGCGGTCATGCTCGCTACCGATACCCGGCCCCATAACAATATCTCATCATATCACGATATGATAGAATGTCGGTATGTTTTGGACTGTTGTGAGTGCTGCGTTTGTATAAATTTTTGAACATCCCGCATATATGGAAGTCAAATAAACCATTTACAAAAAGTCAATACTTCATCATGTCCATATTTGATTTTACTTCTTTAATTTGAAGCACACGTGGTTCCCTGCATTTAAAATTGGTATTTTTAGTCCCTGTTGGACTTAGTCCGAAATGGGGGCTTATGGGATTTGGTCTCGATTTTCGTGTCTGTGCATTCGTGTGTACATCTGCAACCATATCTCGGACATGTATGAACGTATTTTATTTGTACTTGGAACAAAGACAACAAATGATGGTATACAAATGCTCATCATTTTGTTTCATGATGCGATCAAAGATTACCAACTGGCGGCCATTTTAGCTATAAAAAACACCGGTGTCGAACACGTCCTCAACCATTTCTCGGACATGCATTTACCGATGTTGTTTCAACTTGGTACTCAGATAAGGAATGATGGCTTTCCTATGCACGTCATATATTTTTGTGATCAGATCCAAGATGGCCGACTGGTGGCCATTTTTTGGTTAAATGTGTCCCCAACCATTTCTAAGACATGCATGGTTCGATTTTGTTCAAACGTGGCATAAGAACAGCAGATGATGGCATACACATGCAACCCATTTTATTTTGTGATCTGATCTAAGATAGCCGACTAGTAGACCGGCGGACATTTTAGTTGTAAAAAAGCCCCGCTATCGAACATGTCCTCAACCATTTCTCAGAGATACATTCATCAATCTTATTTAAACTTGGTACACAGTTAAAGAATGATGGCTTACATATGCACGTCATATTTTTTTTCAAGATCAGATAGAGATGGCTGACTGATGGCCATTTTAGTTATAAAAAAAACCCATTGTTGAACATGTCCTCAACCATGCATTTACCAATGATGTCAAAACTTGGCACACAGATAAAGAATAATGGTTTACATAAGCACATTATTTTTTTTTCGAGATAATATCCAAAATGGCTGACCGGCGACCATTTTGTTTCTTAAATGTGTCCCCAACCATTTCTCAGATATGCATGGTCCAAATTTGTTCAAATTTGGCACAAGCACAGTACATGATGGCATACACATACACCGACTGGTAGACTGGTGCCCATTTTAGTTGTACTTAAATATTGGCTGGCCTTTAACTTTTAACTCCAAATCCAGCAAAATTATTAAAACAATGGGGGCTGTGACATTTTATGTCTTTTCTCCTTGTTTTCCTACAGGGTGGTTTTGTTGAGCAAGAAAGAGGTGAAAGAATAGATTTTTCCTCGCTCAATATACAGACAGCAACAGCATATTCTCACTCACGAATACATAGGGGGTGGGGGCGAGGAGGATGGAATGATGAAGAAAACAGTCGAGTTTTTGGCACCAATTGTTGTTTGGGCACAAAGGAATTGGGTGCGAATTTTAATGACTCAGTTGAGAGGTATTTTGTTTAATGTTGGGTGTGTGGTTTGGGTTAAAAATAGTCTGTAAAGTATCCATTCTCAGTGAGTCAAAATCACCAAATGGGTTCAGGTCACAATGACGTAGTGAGTGCACACATTCCCCTCTGTCGGAGTGGGATGTTGTGACACAGTCGCACACATGCCGTACAAAAATACCTGATGTTTGACATAAATTGGCTCCTTCAGGCTCGAATTTCCAGACAATCCTTCACCTACACATCAGTCCGGCGTCACAAATCACTCTGGGTAAACTAAAAAGATTGACACTTATGAAATGTTTCACAATGAGAGAAAACTGCTCACAATAACACTTAGGAACAGTACGAGGCTGTTTGGATAATCATCCAGTTGCGTGAACAAAAATAGCGTTAAGTGGAAGTATACACATTCTATCCACCTTCAATTTTCATTTAATGCTCATTCAATAAATGTCAATATGCTGTATTCATTTACACGAATTCCATATCCTTGATCGTACTGGATATTATATTCAGGCTTTGGATGGCTGTTGTGTCAGGCCAAAGATCCAGTGATGTGAAAGCAAAGATGGAACATCTTACATCTGCCCAAGACAGTCAGACTGAAAACCCATCCAATCAGCATGCTCTCTAATGCAGCACCACCCTAATGGGATTATTTTCTGGCAGGAATCAGTAATTCATAATAATACGATGGTATGCTTCACACAGAAATGCATGAATTAAAGCAAAACTAAGAGTTTTCCATGAGTAACAGCTTTAGTGCAAAACTTTAAGTTGGGCATTCAAAATTTAATTTTTGAAGTGAACCAACAGGTATGCACACTGCACAGGTGTTCAAATGATGAATACGAGGTAATAAAATCAATACGAGTTGAAAGGGTTGATCAAGATATGCATGTAGCATCTCAAGTTTGACCAATATGTAACTTATACCTGTGAGGAGCTCCGTCAGTAGCTGTCCTATGTCAGAAGAGAGACAAGCTGTGACGTCGTGGTCCATTCTGTGTTCCAGCTTCTCCATGAGCTTCAACACTGCACACAAAAATGTTCTATGAACGAGATACTGCTTTCTGAAGAAAAATATAAATGACAAGCACAAAGGTACTGACAGTTTCTGAAACACAATGGGCAGGTGTTGTGTGCTGAAGTCGAATTGAGAAAGTTTACTAACACTTCTGTTTGGATACGTTCCTTTAGTCTGGAGCAGCAAGAAGAAATTGCTAAAACTCCATCAGGCCAAGCCAAACTACAGTATAAGCATTGCACTGTTTAAAATTGCAGATTTTTTAAACTTTGTTTACTTTACTGATGCATTTCTTGTCTATGAATGTTATTCCTCTGCCCCACAAGCAGGAACTCAGCAGTAGAAATATATGAATGGTTGCACAAGATGAGCCTCACCCACAACAAATTGCACTCAGTTACACCACCCTAAAGGGATCCGAAAGCAGCTCGTGTGCAATCTGCTTGAACAGGGGGTCAGTTTTTCTCCAAGTGATGATCAAGTAGCTAAAGAGTTCATTCATTTCCAGAATATTAATCCCAGAATGTTATGTAACTGCCCAATCCATTCCAATCCAACGTCCACACTATCTCCTGAGTCTCGGTGCTCCAGAGTATAGGAAATTCTGGATGGTTTACCATTGCATTTTTGAATGGTAGTCAAGGCAGATATGTGGAATTTGATGAGGGAGTCTGCACACAATGACGTATTCTTGCAGAAGACACTGTGAGATGATGAGCATCCACAGGTGGATGCTTGCAGAAGGAACAACCGGATTCACGGCATGATGAAGGACACTCATTGATACACCACGGCCTGCTCATAAAGGCCAAAGATTACAGACAGTTTAAAGTTGGGTTGGTAGTTTAACCCAGTATTAACATATCAAAGCTGTATGCACTGCCTTTGTGATACCTAATATCTAACGAGTACAAGCGGTGATCCCCTTGAGTCTGAAAGTGAATAAAAGTGCCGGAGAGACTGCAAAAGATACTCCAGCTTGGAACAAATACACGGAACAAAAATCACTATCCAAAGGCCAACAAACTAATGCAAGTCAACATGGGTTATTTAGCCAGGCCACAACTTGATGCAATGACATGACACAAAGTCCATACAGTGATGGCTGTAGGAACTTAGGAACTGACTTTCACGTGGTAAAGTGTTTGTTTTAGGAAACTTCCTGACCTCCTGCAAGTACCAACAGATGTTGAACAACTGAGAAACCACAGACAGGACAAAATGGAGGAAAAAGCAAATATTCTGCAAGACTCAACAGACTCCAATTTGATTTTATGTCACAGACTTTGCACTCCCATTAGTAAATTAAATTATTTTCGAAAGTTAATTTTTTGTCAGAACTAATAAGCAACATTTTGTTGAAACCTGAGCTTTTTTTCTATTTCTGTGCAGAATCAAAGTTATATATATATATATATATATATATATATATATATATATATATATATATATATATATATATATATATTCTGTACATATATATATATATATATATATATAAATATACTGTATATATATATATATATATATATATATATATATATATATATATATATATATATATATATATATATATATATATATATATATATATATACTGTATATGTATATATTGTTACGGTCAAGGGTACTGAGTGTAGTATGAGGGGGTTTAATCCCCATTTGTCCCCGGAAGAGCTGGACCTGGGGCCACCACTCGTGATTAACTTAGTGGTACGGTGGGTTGCTTTAGAACCACGAACGCCGCTCAGTTAACCACGAGTTCTAGGGTCCACCATCTAATTTTGCCGTTTAACTGGAGGTCACGTGGTTTCCTGAAAGGGGAGTGCACCCCCGGCGAAGCACCAATCCTATCTTGACTAGACCTTAATTAGGGTGGCCGAGCGTTTTAACCGCTGGTGCGTGCCGACTATTACAGGTCAAGTTGTGTGGTAATTACCTCCCAGTCTATCTAGGTCCAGACAATGGTGGATCAATGGGAGGAAAGGACAAGCATAGACAGGTTAAAACGTCAACAAAGCAATTTATTAATAAGGAAAATAAAAACAATGTCACCCTCAGGGTGACCCGTATCTTGCCAAAAGGTGACCACGTGTAACTTCTTTAAGGTCACACTGAGGTGAACAGAGCTGCTATCCACCAGGAGCGACTCCTTGAGGAATATCTGCCTACGAGAGATTCCGATGAGAATCGTTCTACAGAGTAACCATGAAAAATATGCGTTTGCCTCATAACGTCACCAAATGACGTCATAATGTCTCAAGCTTGACATATCTAGAAAGCACTCATCGAGGTGTTCAATTTGAGCTACTACACAATTTGGTTCCTAAAACTTGAAAATTTGACCTTGGGGTCAAATATGTTTGACTTCAGGTGCTAACCATGAAGGTCAAGGCCAATCGCCACCAAAAGTTAATCAGCTGAGCGCCAGACCATGAACTATATTCCCATGAAGTCTGAAGACGATCCGATCAAAATTACCCAAAAAATAAGGGTTTCGTCGACTCCCCTGATTTGCGACAAAGTGACCTTGACCTTTGACCTTGACCTTCAAAATTTTGTGCACTGAAAGGGACCTCTATAGGCCTCTGACATGCGAAGTTACAAAAATTTCCAATGATAACTGTGCTCTGCAGAATTTTTTATACGTGATTACAGACAAACAAACAAACAAACAACAACAAAAAAAACATACAAGCTGACTAACATATCTTGCAAAAACTTCGTTTTGGCAAGATAATAAATAAATAAAAATCAATCAAAATAATTGTAAGCAAATAAATAATCAATCAGGCAATGAGAGAAAAAGGGACATAGGGCAAATGCTTATCTCTATGCCTTACTTAAGGCCCAGTCACACCTTGACGTTTTAGCCAGCAATGGCAACGTATTAAAATGTATGTAAAACGCTGGCTTACGTTGAACTTTTGATGTTTATTTTAAAGATTAGGACGTATTCATAACGACTTGGTCTTATGCACAACATATTAGTAACGGACACAGAACGTTTCGTTGTGTTATAGATAACTTATACCAACGAATGCTGGACCTGTTGTCAGCCTTCACAACCTATGCCCAACGATAGTCTAACTTAGGCAGAGCGCGCTGCACGTATCGCCGACGATGACGTGGCGTAGGTTATGGAAAGGCTGCCGCACAACGATTCAAATCATAACCGCCGCAGAAATGGAAGTGTCAACATCGCAGTCACACCTTGGCGATCTTGCCAGCATATGCCGACCTCTGAAAAATGCGTCTAAAATGCTGGCGCACGTCGAATACGGTATGGGTAAGTTTGGTATGCGTGAATAGAACGCTAAAGTACGCTATCATACATCGTAGTAAATGTAGTACGTCTTGTAATTTTAAACATGTTGAAAATTTTACGACGTACTTGCCGTATGCGACACGCTCCGCATGCGATGGGAATAAGTTGTACGCACGATATGCGATCGTTGACACACATCGACACACGTTACTTGAAAGGTACTCATAAGTTGAAACACGTCAAGGTAATGGTTAGCGTCAGTGTTCCAGATTCCCGGTTTTTTTTTTCTTCGGTATGACGGTGTTCAGTGTACAGTGTGGTTAGGATTTAAATCGTTGAGCGGCAGCCTATTAATTATATTATATTATAACCGCACTAGAAATCGAAGTGTCAAAATTACCATCATACCGAAGGAAGGAAGAAAAAAAACAAAAAAAAAACAGGGAGTCTGGAACACCGACGCCAACCATTACCTTGATGTGTTTCGACTTATGAGCACCTTACAAGTAACATGTGTCGATGTGTGTCACCGACCGCGTAACATGAGTACAACACGTAACTCATAGGTTAGAAAAAAGTTTCGGGTACGCTAAACATTACCTCGACGTGTTTCGATTTATGAGCACCTTACAAGTAACGTGTGTCGATGTGTGTCACCGATCGCGGAACGTGAGTACAATACGTTACTCATAGGTTAGAAATAAGTTTCGGGTACGCTAAACATTACCTCGACGTGTTTCGACTTATGAGTAACTTACAAGCAACGTGTGTTGACGTGCGTCAACGATCGCGTGAGTGACGTGCCTACAACTTATGGCCAGCGTTATGCGGAACATGTGAGTCATACGCTGGCATAAGTCTTAAAATTTCAAGCATGGAAAATTTGCGGACAACCAAAAAGTACAACGTTTAAAGCCAGCGTACAACGACGTATGGCAGTGTTTTTCAGCGTGCTCTCAATGTTATCAAAACTTACCCATAACGTATTCGACGTGTACCAGCGTTTTACACAAATTTTCAAAAAATCGGCATAAGCTGGCTAAAACGTCAAGGTGTGACTGGGCCTTTAGCAGTTAAACACAGACAAGGGTACCCAGCAGATCATTTGGGGGGGGGGGGGAAGAAAAAACGTCTCACTCACCAAAGAGAAGTCGTCTGTCAAACAAAAATGTCCTGAAATGAGTGAGCGTGCCTTGTCTGTTGCCAGCACCCAGCCCTGCCGTGCACCCACTCGTGAACATGCTTGAACGCCAATTGATGTCACCCCCAAGAATCAGGCACGCCAAGAGCAGGCCCTGAGCAGAATGAGCACCAACGGCCCGAGTGTCACCCACAGCCAGGAGCCACCACGAGCCACAACCGACGGACAGCTGTGAGGCACTGTGAAGTGCTGAGGTGCTGTGAGGTGCTGAGGGGCTGTGAGGGGCTGTGAAGTGCTGTGAGGGGCTGTAAGGGACTGAGGAGCTGTGAGGTGCTCTCTCTATCTCTCTCTCTCTCTCTCTCTCTCTCTCTCTCTCTCTCTCTCTCTCTCTCTCTCTCTCTCTCTCTCTCTCTCTCTCTCTCTCTCTCTCTATCGAATGCAGCCTGTGGCTGCTGGTTGCATGATTAATTGGGACGTGGCTATGCCGCTGATGCAGTGTCCCCCTTATCAGTACACTGGTACTCATTTTGCCAACCTCGGAAGGATGACAGGCTGAGTCAGCCTCCTGGTGTATATTAATTCAGCGGCCAACGGGGCTTGAAGTCAGGACCCTAGGATCCCAAGCCGCCGCCCTAACCACTAAGCCAACACCAGGCTTTGTGAAGTGCTATGCGGTGCTGAGGCTGTCACCTATTCACTGGCGCTGACTGACTGGAAAAGCCATCTGACTGACTGGACTGTGATTAATTGGTAAAGTCGTCTGACTGACACCGACTCACTGACTGGTAAAGTCGTCTGACTGACTGGACTCCGACTGATTGGTAAAGCCATATGACTGACACTGACTCACTGACGCCAACTGACTCACAAACTGACTCATTGTCGACTGACCTGCCAAGAACGGACCTCTTGTCCTCTTTTTATAGGTGGCCCGTCTGGGCGGGTGCAGACTCCAACCAAATCCACCCCGCCCCATTTGCAAATCATTGTCGTGACAACCTGCCTGTCCCGCGAGCACTCCTGGCCCACAACACCATGCCTGTGGTGCTGGACCAACGGCAAAAAGCAGTCATCTCTCAGAATTACCAAGCGAAAATGTGAAGCGCTCATAAAACATCAACAACAATTATCACCTCAATGTTCAGCTCGATATGAGAAAGAACCAGTTAGCGTCCATGGAGCTGCTGAACGGGGTGTCAACATCGATAGAAAAAGGTGGGTGTTGTGATAATTTTTAACTTTGGGGCTGTAACAGCAACTCAACATTGCGAAGAATCCATCAGGGATGCCTTTATTAGCGGCCTGCAGTCACCACTGATCAGACAACGTCTATTAGAGAATAAGACTTTAGATTTAGCTACCATGTTTGATCAGGCGAGATCTCTAGATTCAGCCCAAAGTTAAAAATTATCACAACAGTGGGTCTCGGCATCGGTGAAAGAAACCGGTATCAACGTCGAAAAAAGGAGGGTCTCGGCATCGGTGAAAGAAACCGGTATCAACGTCGATGGAAAAAGGAGGGTGTTGAGCCTCCATTGGGCTAACGTCTATCTCAAGTGCATGAATGTATCTGTCGTAAAGAGAAAAAGGAGCTTTCCATAAGGGAGGGAATCTATTATTTACCCTTCTCAACGCATCACATTTCGAATCCCACCAGACATGGGGATAGGTCTATCCTTGACATGCATTTAGGGAAATAACAATCTGAGGACCTAGATGTTTGTAAGCATTCGTCGGATCGGATTCTGAAATCCATAACAATATATATATATATATATATATATATATATATATATATATATATATATATATATATATATATATATATATATATATATATGTATATATATATATATATATATATATATATATATATATATATATATATATATATATATATATATATATATATCGAAATGTTTGTTTGTTTGTGACACCACTCCTCTGAGCTCCTCAGGTTAATCGCCACTAAACTTCATAAGATCATATTATTTACCATGGTGCACCTCGATCGGAGTTTTAAACAATCTCTTTCTCTCAATTCATAAATTATGAACACCCTCGCTGCCACCTGCCGCCATCACAGCAATGAGAGATCCATATTCACAATGCTTCATAAAAAGGCCATTTTCTTGAGGATTTCAATATGGATACCCATATATTTGGTGAGGTGGCAACCCCCAATCATCAAATATAGTATCAAATGTGAAAAATAACTGTCAATCAAGACCTTAACATGATCGGGAAAATCGGCGAAGGAGTCACGTGACCTTTCAAATGAACGAATCATTCAAAAACCGAACAGAGTACAAATACAATCCACACCTCGATTTTTTTACTTTTTTTATTTTATTTTACACGTAATTTTACTGCTCATCTAAAGACATAACTCTCAAGAGTAAAAATAGTTTGTAGAAAAAGGTTGCCATCTTAACTAACTTCACCAATTATACATCTCAAATATACATGCATCACATAGTGTTAAAATAATCAAGTTAACATCGTGATTTGAATTTTGATCGTAAATTGATCATAGATGTGCGATTAGTTTCATCGTTGATGTCTCACCTCAAATGAGAAATCTTATGGAGTTTGTATTATTGGTGGAAATGGGATTTCAGTGTAAAAATTCAGTCACGAAATATCGTGGTGGGTGCAGCCGGTAACCTTGGCAACCTTTTTTTATTTTTTTGATTTTCAAATGGTTTCTGGACACCATCACTGAAATATTCAATCAGAGTTGAGATATATTTCATTTCTTACAATATTATCGATATCTCCGACCTCTTAACGATGTGTTATCTGAGGAGCCATTCAAAAATGATGTACCAA
Organism: Eptatretus burgeri; assembly: GCF_056783735.1. Taxonomy (NCBI): domain Eukaryota; kingdom Metazoa; phylum Chordata; class Myxini; order Myxiniformes; family Myxinidae; genus Eptatretus; species Eptatretus burgeri. Next base: position 104,115,077 of record NC_140961.1, on the reverse strand, counting down.
ACCGCATGGGGGTTGGGGTTTTGGAGTTTGGTGGGGGTGGATGTATGTCCAAACATTAGTGAGTTTACACTTACAGGGGGTTGGGGGGTGTTTCCAGAGCCGTTATGTAACGATCTTTTTCATTACATGTTAAAACGAGCTGGAGGTAAAAGTGACACCACCTCCCTGAGAAGAGGAAGAAGAGGCTGAAACAGTAAAATGGGTTGTCCGTCTCTATATGAGGCCGTGCGAGGAGGAGTGATGTAAGCGACATTTTTTAATGATATGATGATGATAGGCTCGGATGATAGGGGAAGGGTTAACATAGTGCTATATGGCATTAACTCCAAAATGGCCGATGTGTCCCTTATATCACTCCTCGCGGCGCCTCATCTATAAAACCGAAATGTTTTTTTTGTTTGTCACCTTACTGCTTTGAGCTCCCAAAATTAATTCATGATGAAACTTTATGAGCAGGTTATTAACCACGGTGCACCTAAATAGGCGGTTTAAAGAGTCATGAGAAGGTCTTTTGGCTCATTATTGCAGTGTTGCACTCCAGAGTTAATTTTTTTTTTATTGACATGAGGGATTTGTTTACTACAGCTTCACTCCTTTACACCCTGTAGACCTCATTAGACCCTTTACACCACTTAGATCCTTCAATATCCACTTATACCCTTTTGAGACGTATAGACCGTCTTCGACCCTTGATACACTTTTCAGACCTTTCAAACTTTTAAGACCATTTGGACAATTTCAGACCATTCGGGTACCTCAGACCGTTTTTGCTCTTTTGCACTTAGAACCCTTCGTACATTTAGACCCATTTAAGACTCTTAAAACACTTTAGACTCCTTTATGACCATTAAAACACTTAGACCGCTTTTTGAACTTTTAAGATCCTTAAAACCACTTTAGACCCCTCTACACGCATTAGAAAATTGAAAACTATTCCCCTGAAAATCATTTTTGACGATGTTTTTCATGTACCATTCACAAGTTGTGATGACGAATCAAAGCCGAGATCCCAAAGTGAAAATGAGGTAGAAAAGTGAAACTGAAATGACTGATCGATGGAGCCATGGGGAGTGTAGAGAGAGGTGGCAGGTTGGGGACTGAAGAAGTGATGTGGAGAGGGATAGATGCTTGTATGTTGTTGGTCGGCATGGAAAGAAGTTTGGTGATCTTTCATCAGGTGGTAGGCCCAAAATGTGCCTAATTTAGTTTCCCAGCCAAGCTTTCATAATGTCATCCTTACTCCCAAGTAGTACTTCGGAGGTAAAATAAACATGAATTGGAAATCTTCGCTGGTGGAATGGAACGAGGTTGCCAAGGTTACCAGATCCACCCACTGCGACATCTGCACACTGAATATTTACACTGAATTCCCGTTTTTACTAATCCACACTCATTTAAGGTGAGATGTCTACGAGCCCATCAGTGATGGGTACCCTGCTTGTCTATAATAAATATCAATGTGTCAGTTAGTCAATCAGTGTATGTGTGTCTCCTCCATTAGTCCAAAACCATGAAACCTAGCAGGCTGAAAATTTGCATGCAACTCCTTCAAGGAAGACCTCCATGGAAGTGCAAGAACTTAAGGAAATGCAAGAGTGAAAATTCGGTGTTTGGGTTAATTAAAACACCCCTTTTGAAGATAATTAACGGCCATATTTAATTGTATCCTCTATCTGGCGATCCTCGGCCACTTCACTCACTGAGGTTTTAAGGCATATCCTGGGTTACCTCGCTGGGGTCTGAAGGCACCATGTTTTTGGCCTGTTCAACTATGCCTTAACTTGGAACAGATCACAATGATTTCTTCATTATAAAGTTTTTTTTTTCACTTTCGTCACTCATTATCGAATGCCTATTCGTCATAGCTACGAATTGCTGGGCGCATTGCAACACTTATAAATGCCTGGAGATGCCAGTGTTTGTGGTTTTATTTCATTTCTGCACATGCCATAATCTTAAGAATCTCTTAAACTAAGCCAAATTACAAAATTTAAGCTCCAGATTTGAACTTTGCAGCACTTCTGAATGCTGAAAAAACTGTTCTTTGTCTAATTCTGACAAAGTATTGGATATTCAGACAAAGATATCGCTTGTCAAGCCAGCCGTCCTTCTCAACCATATGTATGAGGTGGGTTTGGGGTGGATTAATGGGGGTAGAAAAGATCATGGTTTTGGATGGGGGAAGATAAGAGATGGGGGTGAACAGCTATTCTGAAGACTTGGAGGGAAGAGTGGGATTGAAGAGTGTGTGGGAGTTTGTTCCAAAAGTTGGGGAAAAAGAGGAATGAAAGAGTGAAGGTGAGCAGTGATTCCTGATTCTGGTAGTTTAACCAGAAGAGGGTTGCTGATGGACCTTGAGCACCCTGCGGAAATATGGGTGAGACAGATAGCAGAGAGAGCATGGTGGGGTGGGTGTGAGGCCAGAGAGGAGATGATAGAAGACAGAAAGACCACCGACCTGCCAGTGGTGAGACAGTGAGGGACCCAAAGACTCAGCCTCATCACAGGAGACACCATTGATCTTAAATGCCTTGGTTTCCACAGTGTGGAGCCGAGAAAGGTGAGAGGCGGGAGCAGCAGCCAAGAGGGGAGAGCAGCACTCCATCAGACTGCGGATGAAAGCTTTGTATGTGGTCAGGAATTCAGTGCCAAGGAAGGACTTTGCATGATGGAGGATGCCTAATCGGTGACTGGCTTTGGAGGCCAGCATGGAGATGTGGCTTTTCCAGCAAAGATCATGGCAGATAGTGAGGCACAAAAGTTTGAATGAAAGGACTTCTTAAAGAGGATTGTTGAGAAAGTAGATGGGGGTGGGGGTGGGGATGGGGTGGTGGTTCCAGACGATCCTTTCGCAGAGAGATGGTGAGAGTGTGAGATTTGTCCAGATTTGTCCAGATTGAAAGACATGTTCCACGTGTTGGACCAACTTGTGATTTTATCCAGATCTGCAGAGAGTGAAGAAGCTGCTGCTTGGTGATCTGAGGGATGACAGATGGTACGGCAGAGGATGGATTCATCTGCAAAGAGATAAAGAGGATTTTCCAGAGAGTCGGAGAGATCATTGATGAAAACCAGAAAAAGAAGAGGGTCTAGAACACAGCCTTGAGGAACACCAGCCTGGACAGGAAGAGGGGATGAGAGAACTCCATTAAGGGCCACATGTTGGTTGCGACAGGAGAGAAGTCTGCGAGCCATGAGTGGAAATGGCCTTGCATATCATTGGAAGAGAGTTTGTTGAGCAGGGCGAGTGCCAGACCATATAGAAACCACGCAACATGTCGAGGGAGATGGCTCTGATTTCTTGTCTGGCATTGAGGACCTCCATCCATTGATGGGAGAGCAGAAGCAGCATATCCAGGGTAGAGTGACCTGGTCTGAAACCAAATTGATGATTGGAAATCAAGCCATTGGAGAAGAGGAAGGATTTCATGTCTGAAGCGATGATGGATTCCATAACCTTGCTGATGATTGGGAGAAGGCTGATTGGTCTGTCGTAGCAGGGATCTGTTTTGCACCTTTTTTCTGCAGAGCATTAATGTTTGCTGATTTCCAAGCAGATGGCAGATGACCTTGAGTAAATGAGAGGGTGAATTGAACAGAGAGAGGGTAAGCAAGAGTATCAGAGCAGGTTTTTAGGACACGTGGGCTTAAGACATCTGGACCGGTTGCAGAATCAGAGTTGAGGTTTGACAGCAAGCCCTCAACTATCCCTTTGAATTGAACAGTGGGAGTTGTTTTTAATGATGTGGAGGTGAGGTGTTCTTAATAACATGGCGGTGCGATGTTTTTAATAATGTGGTGGTTACGTGGTGGTGAGGTGTTTTTGATTATGTGGTGGTGAGGTGTTTCAATAACGTGGTGGTAAAGTATTTTTCATAACGTGGCGGTGTCTTTCCCAATGTAACGACATGTGGTGAGGCGAGAGCAGCTAACCAATCTACGCTAAATAAATAAATAATTAAAAATATACACACACACACACACACAAATATGCACATATTTCTTTCCTCCGCTGCTCCTTTTATTGCTTGTTGGACCCTCGGCCTGATGGTAATGACCCCCACCTTTCCTCCAAGGCTCATTAGTGGGATGTAGTTGCCTATGCTTACCCTTGCCTTCCTCCAAGGCTCATGGACCCAGTGCATCCATCTGCAGCAGCCTGCTCCTTTCCTTCTCAGCCTCTGTTGAGCCTGGTGTGGCCGCAAATGCAGGGTCTGGCCCCCACCTCTCCCTCTCTGCTCTCGGAGCCAAGCTAAAGTGAGCAGTCTCTGTCACTGCAGGTTTCTGTCCACCTAACATCTGCATTGTTGGTCATCAATCAGGATGGGGGCATATTTCTTCCTTCGTGATTCTCAGCCCAAAACACAGTGCCTTCAGCAATGTACTCATTCAACTCACACAGGTTATTTATCTCTCTCTCTCTCTCTCTCTCTCTCTCTCTCTCTCTCTCTCTCTCTCTCTCTCTCTCTCTCTCTCTCTCTCTCTCTCTCTCTCTCTCTCTCTCTCTCTCTCTCTCTCTCTCTCTCTCTCTCTCTCTCTCTCTCTCTCTCTCTCTCTCTCTCTCTCTCTCTCTCTCTCTCTCTCTCTCTCTCTCTCTCTCTCTCTCTCTCTCTCTCTCTCTCACACACACACACACACACACACACACACACACACACACACACACACACACACACACACACACACACACACACACACACACACACATAGACACATAGACACATAGACACATAGACACATAGACACATAGACACATAGACACATAGACACAGACACAGACACACACACTCAAACCCCACTGAGAGGATCCTTTACCCAGGAACCATTTACGTGCACCATGTGTTTGGTCACATACCTGGCGAAAACCGGCTGCTCCTTCAGATGGTCACACCTCTCCTCCAGGTCACTGGATCCTGTGCTGTCCTCTATATGCTCTGCTTCTGTGTCTGCAGGTACTCCACAACATCAGCCTCTGCATGTCCCAGGCACACATTCATCCCCTCTTCAAATTCTGCGGTGCGAGCTGGACTCTCTACACTCTCCATTGACTCTGAAATCATACCCCCATGGTCTCTTCTATGCTGCACCCCATAACGTGCTCCAATAGGCAGCACCCCCCCCCCATGGTGTCTGCCAAACTATTGCACCCTGTTACCTGCCCAAATAAACTGCACCCCATAGTCTCATTCTACCATCCCTGTGGACTGTACTACATCATCCTGTATAGGCTTTATACTGGCAGGCTTGGGTTCTGAACTACCAATTTGGGGCTCTCCCACTCGACTGCCCATGGTGTCTGCATTATCTTCCACAGGGAGTACACTGCCCACACTTGCCATGGGGTTTGATCCTCCACTCACCACGTGTGTCTCTATACTATCTTCTATCATGGTGTCCTCCACACACTTTACCAGCCATTCCAGCCTTCAGGAAAGGATGACACGCAGACATCCAATCCTGCTCGTTACTATTTGGGGTTACAAAATATTTATGCCAACATTCATTGAGATAATTTATTAATAATGCTGGAATAGACAATACAGTGTTTCCATAACAACTTTTAAAAGATTACTTAATTTATTCTTGTCTCAATAAAAGATTGTACCAATAACCTGTTTTTTGCCATCATGCATGTACAGTTCACACCATTATTTTCTATGTAACCATTGATCTTATATCGACACAGAAATCTCATTCTTGAGAAATCAAATCACTTGAACATCTATATAACAAAACTGAGGTTTTGCATTTAATCCAACATGGCTGCCAGACCATGTGACCAATGACGTTGAAATTTTCAACCTATATTCCCCATGGATAGTCAATCATTTCCACATGAAATTTCACATCAATCAATGAAATGGTTCAAGAGAAGGAATTTATTTTTTAAAGGTTTTACCTTCAATCCAACATGGCTGCCAGCCTACATGACGGCTGACATTGAAATTTTCAAACGATATTCCCCGTGACTAATAAACCGATCATAAGCGTGAAATTTCGCAACAAACGATTAAATGGTTCAAAAGAAGGATTAAAAAAAAAAACATTTTCCTTCAATCTATTATGGCTGCCACACCATGTAACCAATGACATTTTAGTTATCACCCTTGCCTCCACATGGGTGCTCACATACTTGACGTTTCGTACATATTGGTTCAGTGGTTTGAGAGATGTTTTCAAGGTTTTAGCTTCAACCCAACATGGCTGCCAGATCATGTGACCGACGACGTTTAACTTTTCAAGCTATATTGCTTACACTCCCTTGATTCGATCTGGTAGGCTGTTGTGGAGAAGAATTTTTTTTAAGGTTTTCTTTTTTTTCCCCCAAATGAATATGGCTGTCAGAGCATGTGATCAATGACATCAATTCAATCATGTCGACAAATTTCTTAGATAACCCTTAATAATTTTCGTATTGATCGGATAAGGATTTCGATGCATCCAATTATGGCTGGCATACCACTTCACTGATGACATCCATTGTTATCAAGTTTATTCCCCAAGGGGAGTATCTGACATGTGCCAAGTTTCAATTTTTTTAATTGTGCCGTTTCGGAGATGTCCAATTTTTTTCCCCTTTAATCCAATATGGCTGCCATACCACGTGATCTATGAGGTCATAGTATCAACAAAAATTATCCTCTGTTGTCACTCCTCTGTTGAACATTACGTGTCAATCGCATGCTGTTGCAGAGAAAACAAATTTAAAAGCGAATAAACGTGCAAAACGGCGGTGGAAGTAAAATAATAATAACGCACTCAGAATAATCTGAACGAAATCAATCGGGTACCAAACAGGATGGCACGGTCCCCGAATAATCATCATCATTTGATGCAAACGCATGTATGTGAAGCACTATTTACTTTGCTCCTGCAGTCACGAGGTTTCATTTTCGTGAAGCCTCGGCCTAGCAGGTCTCATGATTACCCACGCAGCTCCACACTTGCATCTCAGGAAAAGTTCTGAAAGTACGTACTGTGCACGAGACGGCGCTTCTCATGCAAGAGAAACTGTTTGCACAAGTTTTGCTCGGGGCAGAATGTCTCACGTGTCCATTTTCAAGAAATTATGTTGTGCCCTTCATTCCCACCGCACAAATGGAACATGCTGAAAGGAGAAAAAAAATCCACCACAAATAACAATTTTTAATCGGCATATCAGTTATAGTACGAACTGAACGAAATATTGTCCTGAAATTTTGCACAGGTAAATTGCACCAGTAAATTTCCATCTTCTCCATCAAGTTGTCTCTGAGTTGCCTAAATATATATATATATATATATATATATATATATATATATATATATATATATATATATATATATATATATATATATATCACGTCTCATGCAAGTACCACGCTATCCTCATGGCAGGGGTAGTATCACCACATATTCAAATGGAAAACCAATTACTGCATTGGAGTCATCAGAAGGAACCCAAATAAACAAAGAGCAAAGATAGAGTCATCAGGAGGAACCTGGATAGGATTCAGGTTTCAGCCACGACTCCACTACCCTCAAACCCATTCAGACGCAACCTCGTTATGGCGTCATCCATCCATCCATCCATTGGGACCATACTCTGTGTAGAGCGTTGGTGCTGCCTGAGCAGTCTCCTTGGCTATTGGGTACAATCGTGGACGGGTCACCACTCCGACACAGTATACCAGCATGCTGGCACTCATGTTGCCAACCTCAGGATGACAGGTCGAGTTGACCCCACCTGGTATTAATTCAACAGCTGAGCGGGATTTGAACTCAGGACCCTGGGATCCAAAGCCTGCCACCCTAATCATTAAGCCAACAATAGGCATACATGAGACAGATGGCAAAATAAAGTCTCGTTATGTATGGTGAATAATTGCTTCAAATTGCCCAGATAACAAACAGGGCTCATACTCTTCTTCATCTTTTTTAATGGCCACAATTATTCCCATGTTCTTGTCGAGTTGGATGGGGGAAGCTTTGCCTGAGTCTTTCACGAACTGGCTGGCCAGGCCTGATGTTCGACTAAGTAGTGAGGGCAGGAATTTGTAATTTGGCCATGGTGCTGGCGATAGCTCGCCTACTCTTTGCGAAGGACACCATGGGATATTTAACGTCCACCAAGGAATGCTGGCAGACGGGACATCTGTTTCAAGTCCATCCGAGGGACAGCACACACATTGATGAATTTCCCTGCATATAAAACACCGGTATGACAGTTAAGAGCTGGCTCGGGATTTATATCTAGACTAGGCAGCTTAGATAAGAGTGTGCATATCTCTTGAGGACATCCTACCAGCCCCCAAGCTGGGCTCATAAAAAAGCATAAAAAACAAAATGGTTACCCTCTGCCAGCACAAGCCTGTAATTTGCATCATATTATTGATGGACTTCTCTCGAGTTGTTTCAACATTTCTTTTGCAGATGTTTTGTGCTTGTGGAATTCATATTACATTGCAAGTGGTTTCCAAACAGAACACACTTTTAAATTATCTTCAAAAAGTCAACTGATCACTCAAAACTTCTTGTTCTCTTCATGCAAGTTTACCACTGGAGTTAACGATAAGATTTTCATGCCCATATTGTAAGATATCAGATCATGTTATGGTCAAATGTCATAATATCATGCAAGTTATGATTTAAGAAACTTTAGAACAGTAATATTATGGAGACGGGTAAATGTGGTTGCATGTTCGAAGTGCCTGGCCTCTTGGATTGGGTCTATCAAGTAGCTTGCAGCAGTAGTTTGGGCACAAAAAAGTTGACCACGTGATGCCACACGTGATCCAGGAACAACAATAAAGCATTGGGGAGCAGTATACAATTGTAAATGGCCTCTAAGGAATGAAGAAAGGCAAATCGAAGTGCATCCGAAGAGAGATGACATCGAGTGTGGGTCAAAGAAGTAAAATAGTATCAAGAATTGTCATCATTCGTGCGATGACAAAATGATGGTGAAGGTTTGTGGGTCGAACTGGGGCAATGCATTTGATATACTCGCACTTATCTTTTGTTAGCTTCCAGTTTACATCTAAATTTATGTGAAAATGTGATATTAGAATCTCTGAACCAAGCATCCAGCTATCACTGAGGGGGTGGGGATAGGGGGGAGATTGTTGGGGGTGAGGGTCTTCATTGTAATTGTGCAAGCGGGGCATTGCATTATCAGACCGGATATTAAGCCGGTTGGACTGGCTGCTTATCCTTGTAAACGCTTAGCTTGTTCCTGTTGATACTTTGTCATTTCATCACGAGTTGAAGACAACACCGTTCTTTACCTGCAAGCTTCAGCATTTTGCGACCAATTCCCATTGGAATTATATTATAAGCATATTTGAAATTTGTCAGAACAATTATTATCATCCTGACAGTTTATTATGACCCAAGCAAATATGCGAGGTGAAGCTGAAAGGAACGTAATGCAAAAATGAAAAACGTTGTACAGGAAGATTATGATGCTGTACTCACGATAGAGTAAAGTCGTGGAGGATGTCTCCTGCGTACACATACTTCGTTATGATTTTCAGCATAACGAGCGTGGATCGGCCCACTTCGCTCGCCTCTCCACACGTCGTAGCAGAGATTGACGTCACAAACTTGCTGTGTTGGCACGATTTACACCAATATCAATACAAACATTTCGTTTCTACAAATGTATTTGTAATATTGGTGATATCGTATTTATTTGAAATTTATTTGTGACATAAGAAGGTCCAAGTGGTCGAAGTAATCAAGGGTCTAAGTTGTCTCATCTGTCTGCTGGATATAAGGGGTCTAAATGGTGTTAAGGTTGAAAGGGTCTAAAGAGTCTTTTGGTTCTTCAGGATATTTTTGGGTATTTGGGTTCTTTTGGGTCATTTTGAGTCTTCGGATCTTTAAAAGCCATCAGGGTCTTCAGGGTCTTTGGTGAATTTGGGGTATTTCGGGTCTTTTGGGTCTTCAGGGTCTTTTGGGTCTTTAGGATTTTTGTTGCTTTTGGGTCCTTAAGTCTTTTGTGTCATTTGGGTCCTTAAGTCATTTGTATCTTAAGGGTCCTCAGGTTCTTCGAGAGTCTTCAAAGGTCTAAGGGGTCTCAGCAGTCTAAAGGGTCAAAAGGTATATTCCAATAGTACGTAAATTATAGACATATGGTCACATGGCTGGATGGACGGAGGGAAGGAAGGATGGATGCATGCCAGGACCGATCTCTTTTTTTATATATAGGTGAACATTTTAAATTTGAAATTGCCAACTTAATACAATCAGCCAGAGATCTCTCTGGTGCGGACGTTCAGGATACTGAACATATAACCAGGAGTTTGTTTTTTTGGGGGGAGGGGGGGGGGTCGAGAGAGAGGGGAAAGGGGGGAGGTGAACTTCCAGGGGTATCTTATAACATCCTACTCTGTAATAGGTATTATTAAACATGACCTGTTAAAATCGGCCAGTTTGCCCATGTCTCCCGGATACAACAGCCTACAGTTAATAGTCTGTCCGCAGACCGGTCTACAAAGTCATAAAATGAAAACCCAAACTCGGCTGTTAAATGGCTTACAAATAAACCAAACCGCTCAACACAACGAGAGCGGCTGTGAACCTCAAATTAAACCACACCCCTCATCTCACATTACTTCAACCTCAAATATATATAAGGCCTTGGCGCGGCTCTGGGTGTGTGGATGTTTGTTTGGCAGGTATGGAGACTCTGCTTTGGCTTGTTACTGCCGCCATCACGTGACTTGAACTATTTTATGGACTTTGCCAGCGATGGCTTCAGGCAATTTTAAACTGGGGAGGTCTTCAGAGAAAATGTTGGAGTTTAGCCAGGCCACTTATTGAAAATTGGCAACATGGGTTCTTTATAAGCTGAAAGCTAATACAAGCATGAGGATAGCCGACTTAGAAGTGATATTCGTGAAATGCAAGTTTTTTTTATTAACCAGGCTTTCGGATCTGAAAATGTAGAGTGGCGCTGAGCAGCGGCTTGTCGAATGTTACCCACTCCCGTGGATTCACATTCGAGACTAAAAGCGGAAAATGCATTTGATAATTATATTCCAGCCAACCTTGCACATGGAGAACATAATAGCATTCTCTTAAGAATGACACCAATATGGGTGATTCGTCACTCTTTATTCCAGCATTCATTCATCAATGTATTGCGCACATCTTTGCAAAAATATGTAGCAATGACACTTGCGAAGACACTTTTATGGCTCACTGATTGCTCGGTCAAAATTGTGGATTCATTGGTGAACAAATAAGGTTCATACTTGATCCCTGTTTCAATGAAAAATGGATCCTTGTTGTGGGAGTCTGGATGTAATTTTCAGCAAATCTATCAAGACCTCTCCTGAAAACACTTAGAGCTTAAATGGCCTGGGAGTGAAGAGAGAAAGCAAACTTTTGAGTGTCAAATTTTCTGGAATAAAAATGACCTTTTTGACTGAATTAACATGTTTACTTTGTTTACCGCCCCCTTCCCTTTCCTTCCCTGAAAAATCACATTCCATTCGATCATGAAACAACAACAGCTATTGAGACAGTAAGATCAGGGTCAACGAACAATGATTTGACATCATCGGCCGACGAAGCAAGATCCATTCGAGTAAAACATACTTTGAATCGCATCATTGTGCGGCTTTGTTTTCACTGTTCTTTCCCTCCGCTCCCACTCCACCACCCTCAACCCCCAACACCAACTCACCCACCTCTTTTGGCATCAAAAAATATAGCAGATGGGCAAATAAAATTGACATTCCACAAAAAAGACTGTCGTGGCTAATAGCATAGAAAGCATCGCGCCGTCGTTCCATCACCTAATGCCTGTAATGTAGTTCAGGTGTCAATTTGTATCGACATCATTAAACCATCCGTACCCTTCGTCTGCTTTTCATTATCAAAGAAACCGAAGGAATATCACTTCATCGATTCAATGTCACAATTATTAGTAAAAATGGCTCACAGAAATTGCACACGGCTAATTCACCTCCTCCGAATCCCTTGCGGTATGGAAATTACACGGTTAATTTCGACTTCATTGTGAAGTTCCAAGATGAAAAGAAGCAATTTCGCCCTGCCAAAAGGAATCTTTGAATGGAACTAACAGCTCGGTATTTTATGCGAGTTATTCTTGCCTTTGATGCTTTCTGAACTTCATGTAGAATGGTGAATGAAAAAAAAGTTATCCGAGTGAGGTGCAATATTCATAGAATGTTCAACTTGATTTTACTTTCTTTATTTTCCGTAAAAAAAATTTCACTTTCATTCTTCGATACACATTCGCAGATGTTCAATAACAAGAGCATCGACGTGTCTTGAACGGACAACCTTTTTGAAAGTCCCTCGTAAATTGCATTCTATGTGGTCTTCACAATTTGAACATTATACAAAAACATTTCAAAAAAAATCTGTCGTGCCCATCACAAACACAAACACACACACACACACACACACACACACACACACACACACACACACACACACACACACACACACACACACAAACACACACACACACACACACACACACACACACACACACACACACACACACACACCCATGTGATCCTGTTTTAATATTTTCTTGAACATTAATGTCAAATCAAAAATGCCAGTTTACTCAGAAATAACCACAACAACTTCTACAACTACTACTCCAACATTTCAAGAGCCCAATTATATATTCCCCAGTTTCTGCAGGGTGGACCAGAGAATGCTTTTTGGGCCAAGTCTTTCATGAAACAGCTCAATAGGCCTGATGTCCATACACAGGAATAAAGAGCTATTCATTTTTATTTTTATTTTTAACAGGAAAAGATATAAAACTTGTGTTGCTTTTCAGGATACACATATTTTCAAACAAACAGAAATTGCTTAGAACTCAACATTCTACAAAAAGAAATCCTCAAAATGTTATGTGCATCATTAAAGTTTATTATAACGTCGTGAGTTCCCTTAAAAGGAACTTCTATGCAGGAGGAGGCCATTATAAGTCCATCAAACCTGGGCAATGACTGCCAACTTATGGTTGTTTTTCCATGATCTATGCTTTTTTTCCATGATCTATGCTTTTTAAATGCTGAACATCAAGGAAGAAAACATCAAGTAGCATTTTTAGAGAATTTGGGACGACTCGGCCTTGGTTCGAACTGCTGACCTTTCAGAATCAGAGGAGATGCTCGAACCATTGTGCCACCAAGGCTGGTTATAATAAATAAAGTAAAATTAAAACACCAGTATTCATTCCAGCTGCAATAAAAGTGAAACATTCAAACGTCGCAACGTGAGAATTAATCATGTCATTAATATATTTTCAAGTGTTTGTGCGTTTGTGTATTTGTTTGTGCGTTTGTCTGTTTGCACGTCGTTTTATCACGATCGAACTGTAAAGCCGAGAGGCCCCAAATTTTGTGGGTCAACACTTCGGAATCTGGGCAGGTTTTAATCTTCCACACATTCGCCTTGACGTTTGTTTTGAGGCTACCAAAGTTGCTATAAAGTGTACATTGGGATGTGGGGTCAGGCAGTGCTGCTGCCGTCCCCACAGGCAAGAGGTAACCATCGTGAGGCCAATAACTTCACAGCTTGTCAATGTCCAACACATCCAGAAACCACTGCCAGGAAAACTCACCTGGCCGGGGAGCACCCAGGTATCCCGACCCCCACCGCCACCCCTCCCAGGGCAGCGCTGGGTAGTGCTCATGATTATTATTTTCAATTGAGCTCGCTTTTCTCTACGGAGATCGACGTAGTGGAATGTACCCTAAGCAACAACAATATGGAGTGAAACAGGTGGACAAGCAATTCACATACATCCCAAGAGTGCGTGTTTAGATTTGAGGAGTTCATTCGATATTTATTACAATAACTGGCAAATGCATCCCATCGGTTAAGGGGTAGGGGGGAAGAGAAAGAGAGAAGGGAGTGGAAGGATAGAGAAAGGAGAGAGGAGGATGGTGGAAAGATAGGGGTAGTGGGGAGGGGAAGGGGGTGTTCTGGACATCGTTTGATAGGGGGACTTGAGGGAAAGCCAGGGGGTAAAAACAAAAATTCTCACAAAAAAAAGGTTTCATTTGTCCACTTCATACATTATTTGACCCCCTTCCACTCCTCGACCTCCAAAGAGTTGTATGGGGGAGGGGGTTTGGGAGGAGGATAGTGTAGGAGGAGGGAAAGGAAGGCAGCATGAGGGTAGGGGGGAGGAAGCATGAGGTGGGGGAAGGCAGAGGCAGGGTGGGGAAGCAGCATGGAGGGAAAGGGGAGGGAATGGGAAGGCAGTGCGAGGGGACGAGAAGGCAGCGGGAGGGGACAAGAAGACAGCATGA
>NC_140961.1:104080783-104095783 GCF_056783735.1 Eptatretus burgeri | reverse complement strand
GTGTTCTTCAGGAAGAGTAGTGTGAGTTATCACCAGCACACTGAACAAGTTACTAATTTCTGTCCTAATCAGCTGTGGAATTCAAGCATGTCACCATCTATTGGCTATTAGGCTGGATATGACTTCAGCCATCATCTTCATTTAACTGGTTCTTAAAAAACGCACACACGTCAAATAAATAGTCACAGTATATAACTGGCAATTTGGAAATCCAATTCCATATATTTTCAGTTATGTAGAATATCCCTACTTCGGGCCCAACTGTTTATTACATTAGCAGATATAGTGGAATTCCGAGCCCTTCCATCTCCCCCCCCAACCCCCCAACCTCAATCTCATATGCTCTATCCATGCTCCATTCTTTCAGTCAAATTACCTCTCTCTCCCGTTCCAACATCGACAAGGCTCCATTCTCAATCTTTTCCAAAGTAACTTTATCGACATGAACTTTTTTTAAGTCACAAAATTTTCCGAACCTTTGAAACAAAGGGAACAAAGAACATGTTGATATCAATTTAATATAATGGAGCTAATGCAGATATAGTTATTCGGCTGAGGTGCCGGCTGCATTTTCCATCCAATCATGTAACTTTGTTTAAAAATTCTCCATGGGTAGGCAGCCGCTCCGATGTTGAAAGTTTTGTGTCAATCACTCAAGCGGTTGCAGAGAAAACGAATTTAAAAGCGAATAAACTGTGAAAAAGTGAGGGAGAAAGAAAGAAAAAGTGAGGGCCTCGGCTGACATTCCACAACATGGTCACGGATGGTTATGGACATTCCACAAGATGGTTCTTTGACAAGATGCTGGATGCATATAAATGACAAAAACTTCAAAATTTATCACGGCGATTCACTTGATCACTTGGCATTAACAAAAAACATGACAGTATGGTCCAGCAAGGCCACGTTTGGTTACAGTATCAACCAATTTTTTTTCAAGAGAAACTGTGTTCTCCAAGAAAGTATCACTTTGTGGGTATATCACCACTTTAAATTGCCCACGGAAGTTGGGTTCTTATTTATTACATTAGCAATATATGGAGTTACCTCGTTCTTATAGATGTAGCAGGGCATATCGAATTGAATGTTGCCATTTTTTTTAATCAAAGACATACAGTATTTCCAATTCAATGTTTGGCAAAGAATAACTTGGTAATAATAGAATGTTAAAGTCGTGTTAACCATGCAGACTGGTGGCATTCTGCATCTGCATACAGGTAGAACGATGGAGAGTATCAACAAAATACGGATTGAAGTACGCTAACCACTGTGGGAAATTAGACAGAGGTGGAGCCCATCAGGCCTGCGCCACATCAACACCACACCAAATTTATTAACACCAGATCAAATAAGAAAATGCGAAATAATTTATTTTTGATTAAGTGTTTTTGTGTTGTTGTTTTTTCCTCAGGGGGGAAAAACATGGGCTTGATTAAAAAACACACAACATCAACCACACAACACACCTTGATGAGACCCCCAACAACAGCACTCCGTACACATGCACACCATTACCCATCAATGCTCAAACGACCTAAAAGTCCTGTCAACATCCGTATACCCCTCCATCTCCATAACTTCCAGGTACCTATCAAATTCTAATTTAAACTTCTCTACTTTTTCTGCTGCTACTACTACCTTTCCAGGGAGGCCATTCCACACATTAACTACTCTGAGTAAAAGTCCCCTTCCTTGCTTCAGTCTTAACTCTCCTCTTCGAGACTCTCAGGCTATGGCCCCTGGTCCTATAACTATCACCTCTGTTAAATAATTCATCTACACTTATTTTATCTATGCCTTTCATTATCTTAAACATCTCTATCATATCTCCTCGTAACCCCTCCTTCCTCGTGTATAAAGCCCTGTCTCCTTCAGCCACTCCTTGTAGCTAAGTCTAGCTCGGCCTGCAATCAATCTAGTAGCCTTGTGCTAAACCCTCCCGATGGCATGTATGTCCTTCCTGAGTTGTAGTGACCAAAACAGCACACCATATTCTAGATGTGACCTCACTAAATTCCTATACAATGTTAACACCACCTCTTTTGATAAAAAAAAAATTCATCCCCCTCCAAATACAACCTAAAACCCTCTTTGCTTTACCGAGAGCTGCCTGGCACTGTGGTGCCTGCTTACCTCCCGTATCTATTACCTCCCCTAGATCCTTCTCCTGTGTGACACGCTCCAAAATTACCCCTTTCCTCCTGTAATCTCTATTTTCATTGTTCTTTCCCATCCCCAACACCTTGCACTTGCTCAGGTTAAATTCCATCTGCCAGTCTTTTACCCAATCAAGCAAGTATCAATACTTTCCTCAATCTAATCACCACCCCCTCTGCAATCCACCTTACCTCCAAGCTTTGTGTCATCTGCAAATTTGGAAAGCTTACTCTTTACCCCACTGTCCAAATCATTGATATAAATAATGAATAATAATGGTCCGAGTACTGATCCCTAAGGTACCCTGCTACTTACATCCTCCCAGCAAGACATCCTCCCACTCACAGCCACTCTTTGCTGTCCTAGCACTAAGCCAGCTTGTAATCCAATGAACTAACTAACCAGCCAGTCACTCCACAATCCCTCACTTTGACTAACAATCTCCGATGTAGTACCTTATCAAATACCTTCTTAAAGTCTAGATAGACTATGTCCAAAAACCTTCCCCTGATCCACGCAATCAGACACTGCTTCATAGAACTCTAAAATATTAGTTAAACAGGAACTACCTTTGGTAAACCCATGCTAATTACCTTTAATTAGTTTATATTTGTTTAAAAGGTTCCTCATCTGGTCCCGAATTGACGTCTCCAACACCTTCCCCACAACTGAAGTCAAACTAACAGGTCTTTAGTTTCCCAATTCTTCTCTGGATCCTTCCTTAAATAGCGGTGTTACATTTGCTTCTCTCCAATCCTCTGGAACCTGTCCTGACTCCAGGCAACGATTGGAAATATCCGTTAACATCTCGCTTACCTGCTCAGCCACCTCCCTCAATACTCTCGGTTGCATATGATCTGGACCCGGAGCCTTATCTACTCTTAGATTACCGAGCTGTTCCCTTACTTCCTCCACTTCAACCTGGATCTTCTGTAAAAGCCTTTCCTCACCTCCTCGATAGATGCTCTTGCTATTGGCAATTCTCCTGACTGTTGTTGTGTAAAAGTTTTTGAAAAATATCTGTTTAATAAGCCTGTCGTCTCACTTTTATCACTAACCCCTCTCCCAGTGCTATTCCTCAATAGGCCCACACTGGTCCTCACCTGTTCTTTTCCCCTGATATACTTAAAGAAAGCCTTGATATTATGTTTAATATTCTTAGCCATGTCCTTCTCATATTCTCTTTTAGCTTGCCGAGTTATTTTCTTAAATTGCCTCTGTTTACTCCAACAGTGATATAAATCTAACCCCAGTCCTGTTATTTTTAACCTAATAAATTCCTTCTGATTCTCGTTAATAGTGTTCCTCATGTTAAGACATGTTCCTCATGTCTTATAGATAACTCAACCACCCTGGTCTCGTTCTACTTCTCGTTTTACACCTCGTTGGCATGTACTTAATCTGCACTCTACACATTTGGTCCATAAATGTTTCCCATTTCTCTGATGCTGATTGTCCTGTTGTTTGAGTCTCCCAATCTACATCACCCAACTCTCTCCTCATACACTAAAAGTTTGCCTTCCTGAAATGTAATAGCCTTACCCCACTATCCTGAACTCTAACCCTTAACAGAATCTTTGTACATACAATGTTATGGTCACTTGCTCCAAAATGCTCCCCGACCTCCACCATGTTGGGATTGTTACTTAAAAAGAGGTCGAACACTGCACTTCCCCTTGTGGGCTTATCTACAAACTGGGTTAAAAAGCAATCCTGGAAGATAACTAGAAAATCCTCATCTGCTCTGCCCTTTCCCCGTTACTGGACCAAATCTATCCCTGGCAAGTTAAAATCCCCATTATCAATACTCTTCCCTTACCACATGCCCTTTTGGATTCTTGATGTATTCTCGTTCCTCCTCTTCCTTCACACCTGGAGCCTCATAAAAGCATCCTTCCAGTCTCTTACTGTTTTTACAATCTCTAATCTCTACTCATACAAAATCCTCAACATTTATTCCTTCCTTAATGTCGCCCATTTCTCCTGATGCAATGCTGTCCTTTACCCAGATTGCTACTCCTCCTCCTATTCTCTCCTTCCTATCACACCGTTACAACTTGTAGCCTTCTAATCCTCTCCTCCAGTTACTCTCCTCCTTAAACCATGTCTCACTCACTGCAACTATATTGTACTCCTCGTTATCTACTTTGACTTCAAGCTCTTCCATCTTATTATTTAAACTTCTGGCATTGGTATGGAATATGTTTAACTTTTCTCTTCCTGAAATTCTATTTACATGCCTGGCCTTACTCATCACAATTACATCATCAGTTCCTTCCTTAAGGCGCTGTCACACCTTGACGTTTTAGCCAGCAATGGCAACGTATAAAAATGTATGTAAAACGTTGGCGTACGCTGAAGTTTTGAGTTTTTTTTTTAAGTTTTGGTCGTATTCATAACGTGTTGGTCGTATGCATAACATGTTAGTAACGGGCACACAACGTTTCGTTGCGTTATAAATAACTCATACCAACGAATGCTTAGCCTGTTGTCTGCGTTCACAACCTATGCCCAACGATAGTCTAAAGGCCCGGTCACACCTTGACGTTTTAGCCAGCGATGGCAACGTATTAAAATGTATCTAAAACGCTGGCTTACGTTGAACTTTTGATGTTTTTTTTTTTTAAAGATTCGGACGTATTCATAGCGACTTGGTCTTACGTATAACACATTGGTAACGGACACAGAACGTTTCGTTGTGTTATAGATAACTTATACCAACGAATGCTGAACCTGTTGTCGGCCTACACAACCTATGCCCAACGATAGTCTAACTTCGGCATAGCGCGTTGCACGCATCGCCGACGATGTCGTGACGTAGCCTATTAAAAGGCTGACGCACAACGATTCGAATCATAACTGCCGTAGAAATGGAAGTGACAACATCGCGGTCACACCTTGGCGATCTTGCCATCGTATGCCGACCTAAGAAAAATGTGTCTAAAACGTTGGGGCACGTCAAATACGGTATGAGTAAGTTTGGTATACGTGAGTAGAACGCTAAAGTACGCTATCATACATCATAGTAAGTAGAGTACGTCAAGAAATTTTAAACATGTTCAAAATTTTACGACGTACTCGGCGTATGACACACGTTCTGCATGCGATGGGGATAAGTTGTACACACGATATGCGGACGCTTACACACGTCCACAAAGGCTACTTATAAGCTACTCATAAGTCGAAGCACGTCACGGTAATGTCTTTTTTACGCGAAACTTATTTCTAACTTATGTTTGACGTGCTTTGAACCAATTCTTTACGTAGTCCCAACACACATCGACGTATGTAGACGTATTCCAATGACGTCTTCCGGTCAACAACAAAAAAATAAATTAACGTGTTTCTAGGTTACAACTGCCATATAAAGACGTGTTCCCAGCGGTTTTGGGAATTGGTATATAAAAATGCTGCTCATAAAAGGGGAACCCAACAGTGTTTTCGAGTCCTTTTTGAGTCGATGTCCATGTCAGCAGTAACAGTATCAGTATAAGTATCAGTGTTAGTATGAGTATTAGTAGTAGTTTGTTCATGTTGGCAGTGGTAAGTGAGTGTGAGGGGGAGGGTGTGGGTTATGATGGATCGTCCTTGCGTTTAACGATTTAAATGATAAACTCAACGATTTAAATGGTTGCATCTCCACTATTGAAAGTAGATGCTTGTGCTCAACAATTGGATTTTTTTTACACTCAACGACTTTTAAACGGTACCACTCAGCTATTTTCATTGTTTACAATGAACGATTTAAATTGCTGTCACTCGCCTTTGTTTTTTGACGCTGGGGTTTGGAAATTTGAAGCGTTTCTTCTGAACGTGTTAAAACGCTCAAACTCGACTATTTTAAATAGACGCTGCCGATGGACAATTGGAATCATAGCCAAGCTAGACATCGAAGTGTGAACATCCTCATCATGCCGAAGAAAAGTTTGAAGAATGCTGCAAATAAGTGTCCTGGCCGTGGCCGTGGACGCTGACGCAAGGACGATCCATTATACCGACGTCTTTCAGCCTATGAGTAACTTAAAAGTAACGTCTGTCGATGTGTGGCAACGATCGCGTAACGTGCCAACAACACGTTAATCATAGGTTAGAAATAAGTTTCGGGTACGCTAAACATTACCTGGGCGTGTCTCAACTTATGATTAACTTACAAGTAGCATGTGTTGACGTCTGTCAACGATCGCAGACCGTGCATCCAACTTGTGGCCAGCGTAGCGGAACGTGTGAGTCATATGCCGGCATACGTCATAAAATTTCAAGCATGAAAAAATTTGAAGACAACCAAAAAGTACAACGTTTAAAGCCAATGTACAACGACGTATGGCAGTGTTTTTCAGCGTGCTCTCAATGTTATCAAAACTTACCCATAACGTATTCAACGTGTGCCAGCGTTTTAGAAAAAAAATTCAAAAATCGGCATACGTTGGCTAAAACGTCAAGGTGTGACCGGGCCTTAACGTATGCATAGCGTGGCAGCATATCGTCGACGATTACGTGAGGTTTTCTATTCATAGGCTGCAACTTCACTTTTAATAAATGGCTGTCACTCACCTATTGTTTTTGGACGCTGGTGCTCGGCAACTGAAATCGTTTCCATTGAACGAGTTAAATCGCTTCCACTCGACTATTGAAATGATTTAATAATAATGCTTGGTTATCCTTGGACCCACTCTGGCTTGCAGCTCGTCGAACATCGCTGGGGGCATTCGCAGGAAGTTGAGGAAGGATGCATGGTCCTCGTTCCGGAGTTCCACCATGAGCTGGTCATATGTGCCGTAATGGCGTCGCCTCCCGATCCATGGTCTCACCCAGTTCCTTCTCCTCCGTTCACGTCTTCTTCTCCCGGCTCTATTGGCACGCAACTGGTGCAGTGTCAACTCGATGAGGTCACGTTGATGTTCGAGGACAGGTAGGTATTGTCGTCTCAGCCTTGCCGTATCCTCCATCTCTCGGAATGACATGGACATATACTCACCACGAAGTCTAATAAAGAAGAGACAGGTTCCTCATGCGAAGCCCCTTTTTATATACCAATTCTCCTAATCGCTGCCAATACGCCATTATATGGTATCTGTAAGTTAGAAACACGTTCATTAAGTTCTGTGGTCGTCCTGAAGACGTCAAATACGTCTATATATGTATTTGTGCGTAGGACATGCTTTACAAATAATTCCCAAGCACGTTACTCATTGGTTATAAATAAGTCACGGGTACCCTAAACATTACTTTGACGTGTTTCGACGTATGAGGAATTTTCAAGTAACGTGTTGTGAAGTGTGAACAACGTTCGTGTAGCGTGCTTACAAAACGTTACTAATAGGTTAGAAATAAGTTTCGGGTACGCTAAACATTACCTCGACGTGTTTCGACTTATGAGTAACTTACAAGTAACGTGTGTTGACGATCGCATAACGTGCCTACAACTTATGGCCAGCGTAGCGGAACGTGTGAGTCATACGCTGTCTTACGTCGTAATATTTCAAGCATGCAAAAATTTGTGGACAACCCAAAAGTACAATGTTTAAAGCCAGCGTACTACGACGTATGGCAGTGTTTTTCAGCGTGCTCTTAACATATACAAAACGTACCCATAACGTATTCGACGTGTGCCAGCATTTTAGACAAATTTTTCATAAATCGGCATACGCTGGCTAAATCGTCAAGGTGTGACAGCGGCTTTAATGTCTTCCCCACCCTCAACTGATCTAAAAAAGCCTGAATTCCTTCTTCAATTCCCACTGCAAACCTTGCTGCCCCCTTTCTATTTAACATCCGGCCATCATTCCGGAAACACTCCCTTTGTTCCCTCAATGATTCCCACTGCTTCTTAAATGCAAAACCATCCTCCCTACACGATTCTTCCAGCCATTGCTTTACGTCTATTGCTCTGCTCATAATTTCTATATTGTTTCCTAATCTTGGGAGAATCCCAGAAAACATAACCTCAAAACCCTTTGCTTTCAGCCGCTTACCCAATATCCTGTATCTATTTTTCAAAACCTCTGAGTAAACTTTCCCTCCATCATTTGCTCCCAGGTGTACCACACCCAACTTCTTCCTGCCACAGTAAACTTTCCCTACATCATTCGCACCGAGGTTTACCCCAATGAACTTCCTACCATGACCCGATACAATATCGTTTACCCTTTCTTCAATGTCCCTAACTTCTGCTCCTTCAAAAGTGCACAGAATTCCATGTCTACAATCCTTCCTGCAGAATGAAGAATCTACATATTTAATTCTCATCATCCACAAAAACTGTCTCCCAGATCTCATTTCTCCCAATTTCTATTGCTGCACCTTCAGCACTCCCTGCACATCCACCACTGCCTCTACCCACTGCACCTCCACCATTGCCTGCCCCCACTGCACCCCCACTGCATCTCCACCACGTCCTGGCCCCACTGCACCATCACCACTGCCTGCCCCTTCTGCACCGTCACCACCACCTGCCCACACTGTACCGTCACCACTGCCTGCCCTTGCTGCACTGTCACCACCACCTGCCCACGCCGCACAGTCACCACCACTTGCCCTCACTATACCATCACCACCACCTGCACCCGTTTCACAATCACTACCACCTGCACCTCACCACCGCCTGCCCCCGCTGCACTGTCACTACCGCCTGCTCATGCTGCACAGTCACCACCACTTGCCCTCACTATACCTTCACCACTGCCTGCCCCCTGCACCATCACCACTGCCTGCACCATCACCACTGCCTGCACACACTCTACCGTCACTACCGCCTGCCCCTGCTGCACCATCACCACCGCGTGTTCCCGCTGCACCATCACCAATGCCTGCCTCCACTGCATCTCCACCACTACCTACCCGCACTGCATCTCCACCACTACCTGCCCCACTGCACTGTCACCACTTCCAATATCCTCAGCAACCTCACTCCACAACCGTAACCAGCTATTATCTACAAATTTCTCCCATTCTGCTGCTTGCTGCAAATTATCTATCCATTCCTTCAACCTTGTAATAACTCTCCTCAAGTGGGCTATTTCCTTACACTTCCTGCAACAGGTCAGGTCAGGTTTTTGTCAGGTCAGGTTTGATCTGTGACCTGCTACAGGTACCATGTAAACCTGTACTAACCTGTTCCATGGTCGGGTTGTCGGCGACTAAACCGTCTCCCCCACCAGGTTTTCTGGTGAGGAGGGTGTTTGGATATGGACACCCAGCAGGATTAAAAACAAAACCTGTCAAAGGGCGGAGGAGCTCCTTGTGAGCCAACGGCCATCCATATCTAGTGCCCAACTGTGTCTGCGGACGTCCTCCTGCAGTTGGGTTACTTCTTATTAGGAGGTTGGTGGCAGGATTTGCACTCCAGCCACCGTAAAACGCTTCATTCCGCAAAACGCAAAAACGCAAAAAAATCTGAAAACCCACTCCGTGGGAGTACCTCCTGTGCAGCTTCCCTTCGCAGGGCAGCTCACCGGATGATGGGATTGGGGCAAAGCCTTCGGGACCCCCAATCTTTGATAGGAGGGAAACCACGGGGTAACATCCCTGGGTCAGATTGCGGGAGAGTGGGTCGGAGTGGTGCTGAGGTGTCGTCCACCAGACGGCGGTCTCCTTGGGTTAACCTGAGGCGGTCCCTTCGGGTGGGTGCCTGGAATGTCCTATCCCTAAGAGAGGATGATCACCTGTCTCTGTTATCATCTGAGCTCAAGCGTTTGGACATCGGGATTGCAGCTCTCTCTGAGGTTCGGAGACCGGATTGCGGCGAGATAATGGTGGGTGGTTACACCTACTATTGGTCTGGTCGCTCTGATGGTTACCATACCCAAGGAGTTGCTGTAGCTGTGTCCAATAAGCTGACCCCAATGATAATTGAGGTAACACCGGTCAACGAGCGTATTATGAGATTAAGGATTCGTCACTCCTTAGGTGTCATTTCCCTGGTCTCTATTTATGCTCCGACTGAGGCGAGTGATCTTACCGTGAAGGATGCATTCTACGCCACACTCGAGTCTGTGGTTGATCAGTGCCCCAGACGAGATACAATTCTAGTCTTGGGGGATTTCAATGCATCGACTGGAACTGATAGGGATGGTTATGAGGTGTGTGTTGGTCCCCATGGGTCAGGAACTATGAACCAGAATAGCACTAAGTTCCTTGACTTTGCAAGAAGTCATGGACTTAGGGTGGCTGGTTCATGGTTTTCAGTGCCCGCAAGCTCATCGCTGGACTTGGTATTCCAACGCTGGCGGTGTGGCAAAGGAGATTGACCATGTCCTCATTGACGGTCGTTGGAGGATGATCCAGAACTGCAGGGTCTACCGGAGTGCTCAGTTCCTCAATACTGACCACAGGCTTGTTGTAGCAACTCTAAAGCTGCACCTTAAATCCTGGAGAATGGTACCATCCCAGCCTAGGCTGGATGTTGCCAAGCTCAGGGATGAGAGAGTAGCTGAGGAGGTTGCGAACAGGCTGAGTGGACCCTTGGGGGGGCTGGGTGCTTTGGGGGGTCCTGAAGAGTTGTGGAGCACCTTCAAGACCACCGTCCTTGATGTTGCCGGTGGATGCCTTGGAGTTCACCGCAGGGCAAAGAAGAATTTTGTCTCTCAAGGGACACTGGATACCATTGACCAGAGTCGCAGGGCCAGGCTGAATGGCAGAGCTGAGCTGTTCAGGGAGCTGAGGCGTAAACTGTACGTGCACTGAGGGTGGACAAGGAGGCCTATGTGCGAGGAATCTGTGAGGGGTAGAGCATCACCTGTGGACAGGTGATTCTCGTCCCGCTTACAGGGAATTCGCGCATTACGTTCATCCAAGCCCATCCCTCGGAGCACTGCAGTTCGAGCAGAGAGTGGTAGGCTCTTGACAGAGGAGTCTGGAAGTGAAGGCCCGCTGGGCCGGTTACTTTGAGCGGTTGTACCAGGCTGATCCCCCAGCTGTCGAGTTGGACGTCAAGGGTGTTACAATCCCTGTTGCTGACCCTCGAATCAACTGTGGTCCACCATCGCTTGTGGAAACACGGGCTGCGGTGAACCAGTTGAAACGGGGCAAAGCTCCAGGGATCTGTGGCATCCATGCTGAACTTCTCAAGGCTGGTGGAAATGCTGCACTCGCGTCGTTGCATGCAGTTTTGTGCTCTGCCTGGAACACAGGCATCATCCCAACTGACTGGAAGAGGGGCCTTGTTGTCCCTCTCTGGAAAGGGAAGGGTGATCGCCAAGACTGCAACAACTACCGAGGGTGACGCTGCTCTCAGTGCCGGGCAAGGTCTTTGCTCAGATAATTCTTGATAGGGTTCGCCACCATCTGCTTGAGCACCAGCGTCCAGAGCAGTCAGGTTTTACACCAAAGAGGTCAACGATTGACCGTATCCTTGCTCTTCGTGTCCTCACTGAACGCAGACGAGAGTTTCGGCAGGGGCTGCTTGCAGCCTATGTTGATCTCTGTAAAGCGTTCGATTCAGTGAATCGGGATGTCCTCTGGAGGATTCTTGGTCTTCGCGGGGTGCCACCGAAACTGATCGATCTGATGTCTGAACTCTACTCTGGTACTGAGAGTGCTGTGAAGTGTGGTGGTACCGCCTCTGACTTATTTCCAGTTGTTACTGGAGTTCGTCAGGGATGTGTACTTGCCCCCACACTTTTCAGCACTTGTATGGACTGGATTTTTGGGAGGATGTCGGAGAGATCAAGTTGCGGTGCATCGTTTGGCAATGTCAAGATCTCGGACCTTGATTTTGCAGATGATGCAGTCATCTTTGCGGAGACTTTAGACATCCTCTTGGGGTCCCTCGAGGTGCTGAATGAGGAGTCGGAACCGTTGGGATTACGGATTTCTTGGGTCAAAACAAAGATCCAGGCTTTCGGTGACATCTTGGATGCTGCTGTCCTGTCTGTGTCTGTTTGTGGTGAGGATGTTGAGGTCGTGGATAGATTCACTTACCTTGGCAGTGATATTCATGTCTCCGCAGGTTGTGAGCCGGAGGTCAATAGACGTCTGGGTCGGGCCTGGGGAGTCATGGATTCACTGGATCATGGGGTGTGGCGCTGCCGGTACCTGTGCGGGAGGACGAAAGTCCGAGTCTTCAGGTCCTTGGTACTTCCAGTCTTGCTCTATGGGTGCGAGACTTGGACTTTGACCAAGGATCTGAGACGGAGACTTAATTCCTTTGGTACCAGCTCTCTTCGGAGAATCCTTGGCTATCGCTGGTCGGATTTTGTGTCCAACGAGCGGTTGCTGAGAGAGACTCGGATGAGATTTGTTACCTGCATAGTCCGTGAGCGTCAGCTGCGGCTGTATGGACATGTGGCTCGTTTTCCTGACGCTGATCCTGCTCACCAGATTCTCTCAGCGAGGGAGTCTCATGAGTGGAGGAGGCCAGTGGGCCGACCACGTGCCTCATGGTTGCAGCAGGTTGACCATCATCTCAAGGAGATGGGGATGGGCCTGGCATCTGCCTGGGGGATGGCCAGACGGAGGCCCCTGGAGTACCGGCGGAAAGTGGACGCAGCGACGCGCTGTTCTGGCACATGCTCCCATACCTGACCTGACCTGCAACAGTGAGAACCCTTTGCTTCCCCTATTGTTGACATGGGCCACATTGAGCAACTATCACATTTTATTAACTCTATTTTTACCATTTTTTAACCTCATACTCCCAAGGCCCCAACTGACTTAAATGCTCAACTTAACACGAGGCCTCCCCCTGATTATTTCAATAAATTAACACAAATACCCGCTAAAACTGTTATGAACACAAAGACAGCTTTATAAATACAGTTCCCCAGCCCCCGGAACAAATCACGATAACAAAATACACAAAATAACACACAAAAAACACTTTTGCTTTGTTTGTGTTGAGCTTACCATCTTGTGAACAACAGGAAGAAATTAGAATGTGATGTTTCAGGCATGAAGCCTTTGTTTGATACTAAATCAAGTTAAGATTTAATACTTTGTCGAATTAAAAGTCCAAATACATGACAGCCATGTTTGCAGAGAGAGAGAGAGAGAAAAAAAAATCAGGCTGCAGATGTGAGTCTTGGAAAATTATTTCAACCTTTATACAGAAAATGATGCAAACTTAATTTTCTGGGAAGCCACTGCTGCCTCATTACCGAGCAGGCACTGTTTAGGAGCCGTAATAAGGTGAAGCAATGCT
The DNA here is from genome assembly GCF_056783735.1 of Eptatretus burgeri. Taxonomy (NCBI): domain Eukaryota; kingdom Metazoa; phylum Chordata; class Myxini; order Myxiniformes; family Myxinidae; genus Eptatretus; species Eptatretus burgeri. The sequence continues at coordinate 104,082,489 of NC_140961.1, read as the reverse complement.
AAAGATTTTCTCAACTAAAAGTTGATAACAGCATGTCGATTGGGAAGCTATAGTGTGAAATTTCGATTTTGGGAAATTGCGGTGTGGCCGACATTTCGAGTGGTAACCCTTTGCTCAAAACGTTTGCCGCAACTTGTTTCCCATGGTGGTAAACATACTGGACTTATAGTTGATATAAGCCATTGTTTATGTATTTCAACTACGCAGACCAACACTCATCTTCACCAGGATGAATTTTACATTGTACCAAATGGCTACGGTTGCCGCATTCTGACCGATATGACTGCCAATGCTTCATGTGTGAAGCAAATGAAGCAATAAAATTAATGTCTAAGCGGCAGGAAGAGGCCAATCCATAAAGACATTGCCCATTACTCATTGTTTAATGAGTCACAAACTTCCAACGTGAAGCACTTTCTTTTCTCATTAACCTAAGTGCACCAGACAGCTGTGTTCAGAATGGTCTGGCTGCATTCTTTTTCTGTGGCATCCAAGAAATATCGTAACAATTCTCACTCAAGATTCTCACTTGCGAATGAAGACTCAGCTTATCCACCTTGTGAAGTTGTCTCTCTAAATAAATCGACAACATGTAATTGCATTGAATGTTCGAAGAGAGTATTCCACAAGTTTGGGAATTCTGATATATTTTGGTCTATGACTGTATCTGATCAAATATATGGATTGACATTGTGATTGAACATCACCATGAGATTATTGTGTTTTAGTGATATCAACTGCATCCATTATCAATCAAACGTACAATGTCAACTGTGGTGTCTGCCCGTGTGTTCGGTCATCTCCCGTTTCTGGTGGCTGCTTCCTGCGCTACATTTGAAAAGCTCCACATGCAGGTAAAGCTCAACATTCAACCAGAAGAAGAGCATGACATCAAAGGAGATACATTTTAAACGTACAAATATAACATGAAATTGGTTTGTTTGACATTGCGTTAAGCTATAACCTTAGGATATTACAAAGTTGAAGAAACCATGTCAGCATTGTTAATAAGAGTAGCATCGTGAGTAAGCATTGTCAAATACTAAAAGTATTTGAACAAAATTTGCAGTGAAAGGTTTCAATGTTTGTGAATTTGTCTGTCTGCCATTTATGGTGGTCACTTCCTGAGCTACGCTCGAAAAGCTCAACATTCACTTTTTGAAATGATGGGAGAACAGGCATGAATAGTGTTTAATTAAAGAAAAATCTCCATTTGCAATTGTGAACTAAAAATAACACTTCACAGGGCTCCAAAGTAAGCTTATATTTAACTAGCGGGGTGTGTTTACACATTGTGTTAGCATACGAACCGTGCTTCGCTTTGCCAATGCCTCAGGCAAGGGCGTCGATCCAAGCAAAATGTGGGGGGGGGGGTACAGGTAACTGGACCCTTCTCCCAAGGTGTGCCCAGGCATCTTGGTATCTTGGTATTTTGCTTCTCCATGTTAGGCGTCTAATGACCTGTGCCCTGTTCTGTAGCGACGCAGGTTGTGACACATTGCTGACACATATGCTCAACGTAGGTTCCTAGGTTCCGACTGGAAATTCCTAGTTTAGTTTTCAGCCATGTACACTGTTTGAGTGTGAGCGACAGAGCTGCCGTCAGTGGGTGTGAGCGGCCAGCCAGCGCCGTGTGTCGAAGAGACGGTGCATATAGGGGGCGACGGTAGTGTACATCATGTACACTAGTGTTGCCCTCTATATGC
>NC_140961.1:104068283-104075783 GCF_056783735.1 Eptatretus burgeri | reverse complement strand
CGTGCTCAAGTTCTGTGCAGGCAAGCAAACAAACAAAAGCAAACAAACAAAAGCAAACAAACAAGAGAGATGCCGTACATAGCACACTACTTGTGAAATCCATAAAACAAATTTGATCTTCAAAATAAATGGTGTTTCAATTCATTGACCAAACATGCAAATCTTCTTCAAATTTCAAGTCAATCAGAAGAAAATTGAGAATTTTAGAAATTCCATCTAAGTTGTTGACCTTTCACCTTCATTTACCTTTTTCTCTACGTTGCCCTCAAAAATAATTGGTGGTTGAATTCAGTGACCTGAAATATAAATCCTCTTCAAATTTCAAGTCAATCAGATGAAAATTGAGGATTTTAGCAATGTCACTTAAGTTGTTGACTTTTGACCTATATTGACCTTTTGGCTGATGTTGACCTAAAAAATAATTGGTGGTTTAATTAATTGACCTGATCTGCAAACCCTTTTCAAATTTCTAGTCAATCGGATGAAAATTGAGGATTTTATAAATTTGACAAAGTTGTTGACATTTGGCTTATGCTGACTTTTTCCCTCAAAAACAATAGGCTTCTTGCTTATGATGAACTCTATCATGTGATAAAGTTTCATGAAGATCGGTATGATAAAATATTTATAATTGTCTTCAAAAGAAGTTGTACAAACACAAATCGCGACACGAACTGATGGGAAGCTCTATATTGCCTGGTCGAGTGATTGTGTAACCAGGCGTGGCCATCTTCGAGCCCCCCCCCCCACCCCGCCCCCCAAAAAACGATGCTGCTCCAGTGGGTGATATGCATTGAGGTCTCTCTTCAGTAGTACTTCACTGCTCTGTATACGTGTATTTTGCTCTCTTTATTAACTCGAAAATATATATATATGTATATATATATATATATATATATATATATATATATATATATATATATATATATATATATATATATATATATATATATATATATATATATATATATATATACTCCCTCAAAGGAAAAACAACAGAAACAAGTACAAAAAAAATTTTGAAACATAAAAACAGAGGGATAATACCTCAAATAAAACAAACAAACAAGGAAGGAATGACACCACATTACAAGACCACAATCCTCTTCTGAATTACCATCATGACATCTTTTGACATTATGCCATCACAATCCCACAACAACAATAAAACGTCAAAAGATGTCATGATGGTAATTCAGAAGAGGATTGTGGGGTCATAATGTGGTCATTCCTACCTTGTTTGGTTGCATTTTTTGAGATTTCATCACTCGATGTTTTTACATTACTTTTTAAATGTCTATATGTATATATATATATATATATATATATATATATATATATATATATATATATATATATATATATATATATATATACATATAGACACACATATCTTCTTCTTCTTTCGGCTGCTCCCGTTAGGGGTCGACACAGTGGATCATCCGTATGATCCGCATAGTGATTTGGCACATGTTTTACGCCGGATGCCCTTTCTGACGCAACCCTGGTCGCCTCTTACGACACAGAGATATGCTACACCTATTTTAATTGGGGTATACACCAGCCCAGTACACTGGTACTCACTTCGACAACCTCGGAAGGATGACAGGCTGAGTCAACCCCCTGGTGTATTAATTCAGTGGCCCAACGGGGCTTGAACTCAGGACCTTTTGGATCCCAAGCCGCTGCCCAAACCACTGCGCCAACACCAGGCTCCACAGTATATACATATATATATATATATGTATGGTTGATCCAAAGCTCATGGATAAGCATGTACATGTATCGCACATAAGGATTCGAAAGCACGTTTGATGGACAGTTAAAATAAGTGTATTCTAAAATGGAAGACAAGGATATTACAATCGTAGATATTGGATAAATAAATACAATATATGTGGTTGAAATCTGTGATTCCAGTATCACAAAGCATGTGCTCAGATGGGAAAACCAAACAGGCTAACCCAGGATCCCATACCCTTCTTTCATTAGTTTACTTTTCTGAGACCATCTTTCAAATCCTTCATGGATTACAAGAACAAGCTCAAATGAGCTAAGATCCTCGTCCTCTTAATGATGACGTCATAAAAACGAATATGACGTCATTGTGATGTATCAGGTTTGCGATAAATTATCTGTGCTAATGCCTGGCTTGATCCCTGCAAACAAAATTCAAACTGCTTGCCTAGTTTCGGAGATAATGGTATAGGCGATTTCCATTAGTGGCGATATTATGACGTCCACTTTTTTCTAGCAAGAATTTCCAAAATCGGAGAAGGTTACTGCCTGCGCGTGGGCTTTTTGCATATACATGGCAAGTTTCACGAAGATCCGATGAAAACTCTTGGTTTCGAATCCCGCAAACAGAATTCAAAAAGCTTGCCGAGTTTCGGAGATAATTTTTTCGGCGATTTCCATTAGCGGAGATATTTTGACATCATACCTTTTTTTCTAGGAGGAATTTTCAAAATCGGAGATGGTTACTGTCTGCGCAGGGTATTTTTACATATATACGCCAAGTCTCAGGAAGTTTCGATGAAAACTGTAGGCTGTGAAACAAAAAAGTCCACAAGAAGAAGATGAAGAACAACAACGTGAGTAAGACTTGGAGATCCTGCACGAGGATCTAAAAACACAATTACAGTTCCAGTTTATTATTTACCTCTAGTTTGAGTTTTGTCCATGCATGGCATAATCACGAAACATGTATTGTTCGTGGGGCATTTTCAGATTGAACATAGGTCACATTTAACTCTGATAATGTTCGAGCAATTCTATTCATTTAGATTTAGAAGAGTGAAAAATAATAAAATGATGATAAATGAGAATAATTTTATAAATCGCAATAAAAATCCAAGTTTAAGTTAGTAAAACAAAAAAATGGTTTTTGAAAGTCACTATGATAAAACAAGTCATTCCAAATAAGAATTACAAGTTAAATTTACAGGGAGTATTGCTAACAAACGAAGATAAATAGAAGAAGAGGAAGAGATGGTAGAAGAGGTGAGATAAAAAGGAGAGGTCATTCATCTTGTCTGCTGCCTGTGGCTGTTGGTTGCATCATTGCTTGGAACATGGCTGTTTCGTTGATGTCGTTGATAATGAGAAGGACATTAGGCCCCTGAAACGGTAGGTTAGAGCAGGATTGGGAATTTGTTCAGGATGTAGGCATAGCTTGCCAACTATTCGCAAAAGACACCGTGGGATCGTTAGCATCCACCAATAAATGCCAGCATATGGGATGCCCAGCTCAACATACATCCGAGGGACATACATTGATGAATAATGTTACCTGTCAAACACTGGGATGATAGTTTATAGCTGGGCTGAGATTCAAACTCAGGCTAGACAGCTTAGTGTGAGTGTGTACACATACCTCGAAGCCATCTGAACAGTCGAAAGGAAAAAGTAAAAGAGGGATTAGATTATAAGAGGAAGAAGTGTTGGAAAATTAAGAAGATAAAGACAAAAGTGAGCTCTGATGTTGGAAAACATCTATATCCATAAGGAAAGGATGATTGTATTGGAATGTATGGAAGAAGAAATAAAAAAAACTTAATAACGGTAATATTTAAATTTTGGAAGGATAAGACAACACAAAGTTGACAATGGATATATTCCACATTGCACCAGCTTCCTGAAATGCCATTTCAGTTGTGATGCCACCTTTTCACGAGGTTATTACAACAATAATTACGGTCCGGTATAGTTGAAACTCATTAAACGGCCGACTAGAGTGAAAAGGCCGAGTCAAGAAGGAAGCTTCTGGAAGCATTTTCACAAAAATTCCTGCTTTATAGACAATGGGTAAATGGTTACGGGATGCAATACTTTATACTTCAACAAAATATGAGAATTGCGGTTAAAAATAGCACAGCACTCCAATGATGATGGATGGCAATGTGATCCATAATGATACTTAATGCACTATTTTTCTGGGTGGATTAGAAAGAGAATGATATGTGTGGGAATCCACCTGTTGCTGCCAACTCCAGAGCAGAGCAGCCCACACCCTCTTAACACCCCTTCCCCTGTCCTTCTCACTACTACACACCGACCCAGACTCGCCTCTGTCCCTTCCCACGCAATGACACGATGTAAATTGAACCAAATCACAGGGTAAAACAGCACGTTTGTTAAACTCAGAAACCTTGATTTCCAATTAACTAATATTCATTACATAGTTCTAAATGTAGAATTTGTGAAATGAATATTTGTTAGCAAAATAAATGTGAAGTTAAATTAATATTACATATGCGAAAACCGAATATGGTTTAAGCTTTCACACTGTAAGTTTTAGGAACAATGTGTGAGTAATAGGAAGTACTTTCACGTTTAAAATTTGTAGTTACAGTATGTATGTATGTATGTATGTATGTATGTTCGCAGAAACTCTCCGCACAGCAGAACCACAACCTTTTTTGTGTTCATAGCTCACAATAATGTAGAGAGGTTGGGGTGGGGTCAGGGAGGACAGGGTAGGGAGGGGAAGATTAGACTTTAACTTTTCTGAGTGTTATTTATAGCATTTATATTGATTGTTCATGCTATCAGTGGTGTACAAGTTAGATGCGTGTACATGACTGAAACAATCATCAAAGCAAGAGCTGAGGGGCTGATACAATAATTGTGAGGGAAGGAGAGAGTGAGAGTGAGAGCATACTCATTTTTGTATTTTTTTTTTTAATACAAAGTTGAGGCTCATGGAAGGGCAAGAACATGGATAGAACGGATCAGGATGCAACAGAACAAAAGAACAATTTAAAAAGAGAGAAGGAAACAGCAACAGCATGGATGAGGGACAACTAGAGAGAGACTTGGACAAATAAGGGATGTGGAGAAGAATGAGGGCTATGTGAGGATATACGAGGTGGACAAGATGGATACAGAGGCAAAATCTCAGGAAGGACAAACTGGAAATTTGGAAATCTGTGGGATTGAGGAGGGGGGGGGTTAACAAGGGTAGAAAGGATCATGGTTTTGAATGGGGATGACCTGAACAACTGCATAGGTGGGGAAAAAGAGGAACGGATGAGTGCAGGTGAGCAGTGATTCTGTATTTTGGGAGTTTCACCAGAAGGGGGTTTCTCGTGAACCACATGGACTACAGAAACCAGGGGGTGAGGGGGGAGGGGGGTAGAGCATGGAATAAGCAGAGGGTATAAGACCAGAAAGGAGGCATAGAAGACAGAGAGACAGACTACCGACCTGTCTGTGATGTGAAAGTAATACTACCATAGACTCAGTGATTGGCCTATAATGATAAAAAAACACATTATATATCAAAATATTCATAATCAAATTATCTTAACCTGTACAAATGAATATGCATCAGAAGTGGGTGATGTCACAATGTACGAAGAAGAGCTTCAGATATCGATTGTGTGCATGTTGGTGAAATGAAAAAGACAACCACTTGATATTTGATTGCTTCAGAAGATTGCTGATGATTGTTCACGTTATCTTTCCTTGCCAAAAGATTCTCTTATTGGATAATCATTTTTGAGGCATGTTGAGACATATTGTAATAAATTACTCAAGCCAGAACATCCCCACGGTGTTATCAGAGAAACATCAATTGTGCACAAAGCAATGCGCGTCGATCTCCTGAGTCACCACGAGCAGGCATGTTATTTTTTTTCTCTCCATTTTTCGATGGCTGGCATTCACTGGACTTATCATGCAATGATTAATCCAAAAACATTAGTGTTTTTCTCCAGTGGATTGACTTTTAACAGCAAACAAAGGATCTGCACACAATCTGTAGAGATATTTTGGTGTGGGAGAAAGTCGATGAAAGAGGAAGAAGACAAGGTTTTGGATACCTATATAATAATATTATACTACGAGTTCCCTTGCAAGGAACTTCAATGCAGGAGGAGGACATGAGGTCCATCAAAGTGTACACAGTGCTTACTATGTCTATGGTTGTTTATACATCCTCTATTATTTTTACATGTTTAACGTCAAGCAAGGAAGCTGCACGTACCATTTTTAAAGCATACGGTATGATTCGGTCAGGGTTTCAACTACCGTCATCCAAGACTCCAAGTGGATGCTCTAACTATTGCACCACATAGGCTGGTACCATGCCAATACACCACTTAGTCTCGATGCTGCTTGCGGAGGTTACTTCTGGGTTCTCAGGGGTTGAAGGAGAGCTTACTAGATGTCGGAGAGCAAAGACCATGAGGGATAGTGGAATCAAGAAGACCACATGATGTAGTGCTGTTGAGACTGCATGGTGCAGTATAATATTGGCCATGGGGATGGTAGTGTAGACACTGTCATGGAAAACCACACCAAAGGGCATGCTTAATGGTCACATGTGTTTGTAATGGTTTACATCATGGCCAAATCACAGCTCTGTCCTACCTTGTATTATGCGAGACCGAGAGCACTGATTAACCATTCAGGCTTACACAATGACTCCTGCAATACAAACCAAGGGATAAAATCCTATGCCTGGTGTTGGCTTAATGGTTCAGGTGGTGGGCTTGGGATCCTCAGATCCTGAGTTCAAATTAAAATCCCACTCGGCTGTTGAATTAATACAAGGTGGGGTTGACTCTGCCTGTCATCCTTCTGAGGTCGGCAAAATGAGTGCCAGCTTGCTGGTATCCTGTGTCGAAGTGGCGACCTCTCCAGGATTCTGCCCAAGAGCAAAGGAGACTGCTTAGGCAGCACCAACACTCTGCACAGAGTATGGTCCCAATGGATGGATGGATGGATAAAATGCTAACCATGTCAACAGGTATTACAATCATGGCAGGAAAGGTAAAATTTATGTCAATATTTAAGGCAACAATTTACACAAATGATGTATTTTGATACTAAATGAGAAAACTGCTGAACTGAGTAAGAGAAGTATTACCCACAAATGATAAGTCTAATTGCAACAAAACATTAAATGCTTCATTACCATGCTGGCCTACCAACAATGCAAACACAAGCTTAACAGCAGTTTTTCATCGCATAGTTGACTCATCCGAAGACGTTGTGACCTCCACCACTGAAGGTCAGCAGAAGCTATGTTTTCACCCCTGTCTATCTATCTGATTGTGACCATGATATCTCAAAAAGCTATGGACGGTTTCAGACAAAAAATTTGGTGGACAGATTGGGTGTGTGACAAGGATGAATCGATTCGATTTTGGTGAAGATCCGGATCCAGATGCAATAATTATTTCAGTGATTCTTCACCATTGAGAGATGGGGCCAAACATGATATATATAGCACAATATATATGTCAAAAAGTTGTTGATGAGTTATAACAAAACTTGGTGGATGAGTTGGTTCAGTAACAAGTGCAAGCCGATGAGATTTTGGTTAAGGTCCAGATCCAGATCCGGCCAATCTGTGTGATAGAAAACATAAAATCTTCTGCCTGGCGGAGGTATGTGCTCTCCCGAGTGCCTAGATGCTTTGACAACAAATATCAAAGCATCTAAGTAACTCTTGGTGAGTCATCCAGGGGCAATGCACTCAAGTGAGGAAAT